>NC_073312.1:51535954-51620954 GCF_027595985.1 Sorex araneus
GAAGGAAGGAAGGAAGGAAGGAAGGAAGGAAGGAAGGAAGGGAGGAAGGAAGAGAGGGAGGAAGGAAGGAAAAGAGGGAGGGAAGGATGGGAGGAAGTTTTCCAAGATGACTGAACCAAGTTGGCATATCAACAGCAACATTCAACAGTTCTTGTGTCCATGTGTTCTCCAGTCCTTGTTAATATCATTATTTTGACTTAGTTATATCCAGCACTTCTAATTATTACACATTCACTTTTTGTACAGAATTGTACAGAATATGAAGATTATTCTAAGCCTATGGTCTCACACAAACAATTTAATATTATTTCTGACACTGACCCATCCATCTTCAGTAGATCCACATGTGCAGCAAGGTGAGTGATTTTAATTTACAAGGCACAAATTCCCCTGACGTGACTTACTGCCATTTTGCTACCGAAGCTTGAGAGATTATGGGTAAGTGCCAAGAAAAAAGATGACTTTGAACTGCTCTTTCACCAGTTAAAAATAATACTGAAACCAAATGTAAACATAAAAGAAGTGGTCAAATTCGAGTTACATATTAACGGTGTTTGGTCAGACTAGAGCTGAGGCACAGCTGTAGAAAGCACCTTTCACTTATCACGGTTTCCAAGCCTCCTTACCTGGACTAGACTTGACTGGATTTACAAGAAACCTTTTGAAAAGATGCAGAGAAGGCCAGCAGCACACATTTCCTGGCAATAAATTTAAAAGACTGCTAAAACATTCCAGAGATTTTCATTCAACATTCCTCTGGTCAACACATCTGCAATCTGCCAATCCTTAAAAATCAGTGTTTTGCATCTTAATCTCACAAATATCTTTAAAAATACCTTTCCTCTCTGCCTCCATGTCAGGCAAAGCCAGCTTTTCCCATTTTCTAAAAACCACAGAAGTATAGATCTGCTTAATTCATGCAAGATTGAACTATCTAGAGTTCCAATAAATTTTTAGATCATTTGCTTGGCTCATGCCTCCATGCCAGATGATTCCATTCTTGAAAGGCCCTGTGATCTATTCTTTCATGGCAGAGGTAACCAAGCAACATTAAGGAACTTGGTTTTGACATTATATAAAAAGCAAAGCCATTATTCTAAAAATAAGTGCTGTGGGAGTTGTATTGACCCCACTTCTTCACCCTGTGTACCTGTCTTTTGCCATGTGACTTCAAAGTTCTCCTCGTTAAAGGGATATAGCATATATTCCCTACCATTGACTTTGGTTTCAGCCAAAATGAATTGCTTTGAACCAGAAGGAAACAGGTAATTGTATCCTAATTCTGAATTCATGATTTTCTGCATTATCCTTTCCCAGTTCTGCTATCACTATACATGAGTATATTCTAAAGTAGCTTTAAGTAAGATGATGAGTATGTGGAACAACATTTGACATCTGCTTCAGTGTCTAGTGACCCAGACCTCCATTAAGAAGCAGAGCTGCAACCTAAATCCAGCTTAAATCCGCTGAAGCACAATCTAGTAGGTGAGCCATAAAATTGGTTTCTCACTCACCAAACACAGGAATGGCTTGTCCAATAGCCAAAGGCAACTGATATAAGCACATTCCTGAATTGTTTGTTTAACCAAAAGAAAAATAATACCCGCAACTTAGTAGTTTAGCTTCTGCATGCTTTTCAAGTGGCGTTATTTCACAAAAGAAACTTAGGAGCAAGCCCAGGTCAGCTGGAGGAAACTACACATATCGAGTGAACAAAAGCTTGATCCTCATCACTGGTAATGAGTGAGGAGAGGAGCAAAAGTCAAGAATTCTGTGGAGTCATAGTTAGTTCCATCTACAATTCTCTTCTTATGTATTTTCTCATCTCTATGGGCAGCGTTTTGCAAACAGGTGAATTTGCCCTGCAAGAGACATTGGAATGGAGGAAACATTTTGGGTTCTCATAACTGGGGAGTGAGGGTGAGAGTGTATTACTAGTGTCTAGTGAGTAAAAGATTTAACAAGATCCCCATCAACAAAGAATAATCTAGTACAAGATGTTCAAAGTGCCAATGTTGATAATGTCTATACTAAGATTTATGTTTCAATTATTTTATTTGTCTCCCCTATAAGAATGCATAAGTTTGAGTCTGAGGAGTTGTATAGGGAAAGTTTAATACAGCATGATAAAAATATCCTTTTAAAACATGTTAGCCAATTTTTGCAATACATTGTTTAATGTAAGTTATTTTTCCACAAATGACCTGCTCAAGTAATAAATTGAATGAAGCAGGTCTGCCTTTTAAAGTATTTCTTTATGTTTAGAAATAATTACTAACATTAAATTAACTGAGGAGGAAATTCCACTTCATTCCAAATGTTTTGTTTGGGTTTTATAAAAATTAATTTTTATAATATTTTTGGGTCAAAAAATAAGCAAATACCCATTCATGAGTGAATCTCTCACCTTGATGCATCCCCCAAGGGCCTTAGAGCTTTAAAATGTGGCAGTGACAACCGTCTGCAACATGAGGCCACATTAGGTGAAACTGCTGTATTATGACAATATCTTTTAGTGTTTCAGTAACTAAACCCTCTTAATGACATCCTGGGGAGACCAGCTTAATACTGAATTTTAGGCTTAATGCTTTGGGTCCATGCCAATATAAATAACCTGAGCCCCAGAATCTTTGAGAATTGATGGGGTCGTCAGGCTGGTAAGTCAACTGTAGTAGAAATACATGTGTAGAATAGTACTTAAGTGGCTGTTTCTAATGAAAGGCAGTATTTGGCTGGGGTATCCAAAATAATGGAGTCAGCAAAGCTGAGAGATTTGAGCTTCAGTGAACGAAGGTTTTCAATGTGTTGCTATGTATGGTAGATTCTATGGAAGTCTTATTTTTAATACAAGAAGAAAAATTAATAGATTGGGAAATCAACCAAATAGAGACCCAGGATCTACTGCTCAAGATTTGAGAGGCTGAGAAAAAAAGTAGACTAAAGGGTTGAGAAAGAGGAGGGGTAAGATTTAGGAGATCCTTTGATCTTATGAGAGTGGTAAAAGGAGCATTGGACTGATTATTCTTAATCCACGTTCCATGAGGGAACAAAAGTTCCATGGCAGTCAAGCTGATTGGCTTGAGGAATAAAGGCCAGTGGAGTTTCCAAATTTAGAATTGAGACTGAAACCTAGAATAATATTTTTCATGAGCCTGATTATTATTCATTTGACCTAAGCTTAAACACTATGTTGAAAACCTTCCTTTACTAGGAAACAAGAGCATCTACCCTATAAAATGACAACATTTAAATATTTTTTAAATTTTTTAAATTTTATTGAATCACCGTGAGATAGTTAGGCTTTCATGTTTGGTCAAACACCCATCCCTCCACCAGTGCACATTGCCCACCACCAATATCCCGGGTATACCCCCCTTTTCCCACCCTCCCCCTGCCTCTATGGCAGACAATATTCCCCATACTCTCTCTCTCTACATTTGGGTGTTATAGCTTGCAACACGGACACTGAGAGGTCATCATATTTGGTCCATTATCAACTTTCGGCATGCATCTCCCATCCCAACTGGTTCCTCCAGCCATCATTTTCTTAGTGATCCCTTCTCTAATCCAGCTGCCTTCTCCCCTCCACTCATGAAGCAGTCTTCCAGCTATGG
Organism: Sorex araneus; assembly: GCF_027595985.1. Classification (NCBI taxonomy): domain Eukaryota; kingdom Metazoa; phylum Chordata; class Mammalia; order Eulipotyphla; family Soricidae; genus Sorex; species Sorex araneus. Next base: position 51,539,569 of record NC_073312.1, read on the forward strand.
GGAAATCCCCATGGCCCTTGTATCTACTGTCCTTGGGTGTCAGCCTCATGTGATGCTACCCTACACTCCACAAATGAGTGCAGTCCCTCTATGTCTGTCCCTCTCTTTCTGACTCATTTCACTTAGCATGATACTCTCCATGTCTAACCATTTATAAGCAAATTTCATGACTTCATCTCTCCTAACAACTGCATAGTATTCCATTGTGTAGATGTACCAAAGTTTCTTTAAGCAGTCATCTGTTTTAGGGCACTCGGGTTGTTTCCAGATTTTGGCTATAGTGAACAGTGCTGCAATGAATATATAGGTACAGATGTCATTTCTACTGTGCTTTTTTGCATTCTTGGGATATATTCCCAGAAGTGGTATTGTGGGGTCATATGGAAGCTCAATTTCTAGTTTTTGAAGGACTGTCCATATTATTTTTCAGAAAGGCTGGACCAATTGGAATTCCCACCAACAGTGAAGGAGCGTTCCTTTTCCCCCACATCCACGCCAGCACTGGTTGCTTTTGTTCTTTTGAATGTGTGCCAGTCTCTGTGGTGTGAGATGATATCTCATTGTTGTTTTGATTTGCATCTCCCTGATGACTAGCAACGTGGAGCATTTTTTCATGTGCCTTTTGGCCATTTGTATTTCTTTTTTTGAGGAAATTTCTGTTCATTTCTTCTCCCCATTTTTTGATAGGGTTGGAGGGGTTTTCCTTATACAATTCTACTAGTGTCTTGTATATCCTGGATATTAATCCCTTATCAGATGGGTATTGGGTAAATATTCTTTCCCATTCTGTGGGCTCTTTCTGTATTTTGGTCACTGTTTCTTTTGAAGTGCAGAAGCTTCTCAGTTTGATCTAGTCCCATTTGTTTGTTTGCTTCCACTTGCATGGTCAGTACTGTTTCGTCATTAAAAGATGCTTTTAGCTTCAATGTCATGGAGAGTTCTGCCTACATTTTCTTCTATGAACCTTATAGATTCATGTCTGATATTGAGGTCTTTAATCCACTTTGATATGACTTTTGTGCCTGGCATTAGACAGAGGTCAGAGTTCATTTTTTCGCAGGTAGCTATCCAGTTTTCCCAGCACCACTTGTTGAAGAGGCTTTCCTTGTTCCACTTTGCATTTCTTGCTCCTTTGTCAAAGATTAAGTGGCCATATATTTGGGAGTCTGTGACAGGATATTCAACTCTGTTCCACTGGTCTGCAGGTCTGTTTTTATCCCAACACCATCCTGTTTTAATTACTACAAAATGACAACATTTTAAATTGATCATAATGTGTGGGGAGAAAGGGACTCTCCTTCACTGCTGGAGGGAATGCCGACTGGTTCAATCCTTTTGGAAAGCAGTATGGATGCTTCTCAAAAAATTAGAAATTGAGCTCCCATTTGACCCAGCAATACCACTCCTGGGAATATATCCCGGAGAGGCAAAAAAGTATAGTTGAAATGACATCTGCACTTCATTGCAGCACTGTTAACAACAGCCAGAATCTGAAAAAAACCTGAATGCCCAAAAACAGATGACTGGTTGAAAAAACTTTGATACATCTACACAATGGAATACTATGCAGCTGTTAGAAAATATTAAATCATGAAATTTGCATATAAGTGGATCAACATGGAAACTATCATGTTAGGTGAAATGAATCAGAAAGAGAGGGAAAGACATAGAAAGATTGCTCTCATTTGTGGAATATAAGTAACAGAAAGGGAGATTAACACCCAAGAACAGTAGAGATAAGCACCAGGAAGATTGCTCCACGGCTTGGAAGCTGGCCTCACACACTGGGGGAAAAGGCAGTTCAGACAGATAAGGGACCACCAAGTAAAGGGTGCTTGGAGGGCCCGCTCGGGATGGGAGATGCATTCTGACAATAGACTGTAGACCAAACATGATGACCACTCAATACCTCTATTGCAAACCACAACACCCAAAATTAGAGAGAGAGCAAAAAATATGCCCTGCCACAGAATCGGGGCAGGGTGTGGGGGATGAGGTTGGGGGCGGGGGGAAACGCACTGAGATCATTGGTGATGGAGAATGTGCATGGTGGAGGGATGGGTGTTGAGCATTGTATGACTGAAACATAACCACAAAAGTTTGTAACTCAACTGCACCTCAAGGGGATCCATTACAAATTTTTTTAATTTTAAAAATACAATAAAATTGGTCATAATGAACCCAGAGAGATAATATAGGAGTTAAGTCATATGCCTTGCATGCAGCTGTCCTTGGTTGGATTTCCACATGGTCCCCAGAACACTTCTAGGTGCAGCCCTGGAAGCTTCTGAGAATCACCTGGTATGGCCCTGAAGGCTTCTTCTACACTGGGGCAGTCCCACCAGAATAGCCAGGTGATCCCTGGAAACACAAGGCCTGAGCAGCACCATACCCTTGAATTTTCACATGAAACCCAGGCCCAGTTGGCTGAGAATCACTGGAGGGGACTCTATGTCCTCTGAGCATTTCTTGGGAAGAACCCCTGTCCCCAAGTAAATAAAATAATACTCCGTCAGTGGATTTTAATTTCTGTTCCACTAGCTGTGAAATTCCATGAGATGTATACCAAAAGTAAAGAGAGATAGAGGTCAAAAATGTGGGTGTTTGTGATCTCCACCTCCACTTCAGCCAGAAACAGCTCCTCTTTGTCTGTTTCAAACTTTGGTACTTCTGTAAAGCTTTTAATCTGAAAAATAATAATTCTGCTGTTGAGAAAAAGTTTGAAAGAAATGTATTAAGAGGCATCCCTAACTGGGGAGAAATGTTGTTGGAGAAATGATCTCAAGACAGAGAATCTTTTACAGAAGCATTAGAATTTTTCCTGAGCCAAACCATACTATGAAAAGGGAAACGGGCCTGGTTGTTAGAAGTTTCCTTTCTGCTTTCATTCACGTTGAGAGGCTCATATAATTAATTATCCTGACTAGACACTTAAAAAACAATTAAATCCTTTTTATTGAATCACCATGAGATACACCATTACAAAGATGTTTATGATTGACTTTCAGTTATACAATGCTCTGACACCCATCTCTCCACCAGTGTACATTTCTTACCACCAATGTTCCCAGTTTCCCTCGTGCCACAATCACCCTTCACCCCCACCTGTTTTTATAGCAGACACTCTTCTTTCTCTCTTTCTCTCCTTTTTGGTGTATTGATTTGCAGTACAGGTACTGAGATGTTACCATGTTCGCTCCTTTACCTACTTTCATCATGCAGTTCATATCCAGAGTGATCATTTCGACCTATCATTGTCCTAGTGGTCCCTTCTCTATCCTAACTGCCTTCTCCCCCAGCACTTGAGGCAGACTCCAAACTGTGGACCAGTAAATTGTTGTATCTTATTATGAAGAAATTAAGTCCTTGCATGAGAGATTACTAAGATGTCGTTAGATGTTAACAATATCTTCTCTGTTTATATTTTGTTAATCAAGATTGGTTACCTTCTCCAATTTGGTGTACTACTGCTGTTTTATCAGTGTTGTAGAGTTTGAGATGTAATGAAGTTCATAATTTTTATTGGAAATGAACACTGAAGTTGATTTTTTAACTGTGATGGCAGCATTGGGGTGTGGACATGACTGTAGGGGCTTCTGGAAGTACAGGGAAGTGGAGGGAGGTAGCTCGTCCCAACTCCAAGAAAGTCTGAAGATTTGTCACAAACGTGAATACCTGAATTTTCAGCAGTTTAATTTTTTGATTAGGTCCACCCTGAGACAATTGAGTTCTGCTGGGAGCATGGCAGCTAAATGTATACTTTTGAGAAAGTAGTGGAGTTTTTAGAAAATATATTGGTTGGGGGTCAGAGAGACAATACAGATGCATACCTTGCATGCGGCAGACCCCAGTTGATATCTAACACTCACAAGGTCCCCTGAACTCTGTCAGGAGCGATCCCTGAGCACAGACCCAGGAGTAAGCCCTAAACACTGCTGGGTATGCACCCCCCCCGCCCAAAAAAACGTATTGGTTGGGACAAGAGACATAATAAATTTTGATTACTCCAGGCAAACCAGACATTTTGGCCACCCTAATTCAAGGAGGTAATTACTGACCATGTTGATACAGGCCTGCAAAGAAAGACTGACCTATTTCTAAAGTTATTCTCAACTGAATAGCTGTTATATGGACTAAAGAACATGGTTTCAATAGAGAAGTTAACATGTAATCAGACTGACCACATATATCAAGGTCTTTCTGTCCACTAAATGGGAGAGGAAGAGAGAACATTTCTAAGGTTTCTATAATATGCATGTCATAAATTTATGTCATAAATTTATGTGATATGACTTCTCCTTCACTGAAGTTGAAAGCTAAGAATTATTAGGGACTATCCAAGTAAAGTCACTAAAAGGACAGGAAAACCAAGTGTGTACGCCTTTGTGAACATCGAGTCCCAGAATAGATTTGGCTACACTCTCAAATAATCTCCAAAGCCACAGAGCATTGCTCTAACTGTGGGTCTGTGCCTTTGTACCCCTCCTCTTTACAGCTGCTGGCCACCTCCTCATCTCCAAGCCCCAAAGCAGTTCAGATTCTGTTTGGGTGATAGTTAACACGTCTAACCACTTCACCAAAAGACCAACAAGAGGAAACCACCAGTGAGAGAAGGGGGAGGGGGCGGGGGGGGGAGAAAGTTAGCTTATTGCAAGTTCTGGCCACCTCACACCTTGTGTTTGTTCACTGAGTTTGCCAAAAAGTTCCCTTCTGACAGTCTAATTTACAACTTTCCCTGAACTGCCAAAGTCATCACCCGTTAGACTTTTCCTATTACTCCTACTCTGCTACCCATCTATGGCTTTCTCATGGAGCCTTAAAAATGCTCAGACCAAGCAAAAGCATGACCCACATCAGGCACAAATAATCTACCTGTCACTCACCGACCATACTTGGCAATTGGCAGCAACAATGTGGGCGGTCAAGTAATTACAGCAGGGAAGTTGGAAGAAAAAAATGTATGAGTTTCAATCTAAATGGTTGGCATGCTATATTACTAGAAAACAACTCCCAAGAGTCAGCAACAGAGAAATGTAAAAAGAGTATGGCTAAGGTCTTTGAGTTAATATCACATGTCTCATCAATGTCAAAAAATATTGTATTTACTAGGTATTCAGAGTTTCCTGATTTCCAGTGGTTCCTGGATCTCTCCCTGAGCTATATACAAATAGCAGGAATAATAGAAACCAACAAGCCACCAGCATCAAATCCAAACTCTTAGGCAAATATCTTTGCCAACAGTACTTATGTGATGGCCATCGACACATGGTCGAATTTTATTTGGTTATTATTTACTCTCTTTGGGTTTTCTGTATTCCTTAAATTTTCTGCTATCAACACATATGCCTTTTATAATCAGAAAAGCATAACTGTTGATAGAAGAAAGTTGTGCAGATTGGATTAGAATTCAAGTGCAATCTGTCTGATGGCAAATTCTGTCTCTTTTCTCCTACTCTTCACTGTTTATCATTGATGCCCATTTCTTGCATTCTGGTTTAATTTATTTTTTATTTAAGAAACAAGTAAATAGAATTGAGTGTACGCCAGGTACCTTTCTATGTGTGAGCCTCACACCAACCCTGGGAAGTAGGTAATGTTCATATCCTCAACTATGAATGAGAGACACAGGGAGTGTGACAAAGTTTGTGACCAGCAAAACTGGAGTTTAGGGGGCAAGGTCAAGATGGAGGTTGGGGCGGGGTGGGGGAGGGATGTGTCAGCGCAGTCTGACTCTAAAGGCTCTGTTCCTAGTTGTTCTTCGAAGCAATCTCAACTTTCTTCTACTTAAGAGAGATCCTCTCTAGCCCTCTAGTCTTTTTCCAAGCTGGCCAGACTCTCATTACCTAATGTAGTGTCAAATACAGAGCAGTCGGGCCACAGAAGCATTTTTAACAGAGTGGCACAGATGGATTACTAGCATGATTAGCCCTGATTGCAAAGCCTCTGGATAAAATGGTTCAGAAAGCATTCATGCCAGAGTTCAAGATGATGAGGACTACAACATGTGAAGGATCCTTATACCTTAAAAATAAAAAGACAAAAAAAAAAACCCACAGGGGCTGGAGTGATAGCACAGCGGGTAGGGCGTTTGCCTTGCACGTAGCCGATCCGGGTTCGATTCCCAGCATCCCACATGGTCCCCTGAGCACTGCCAGGAGTAATTCCTGAGTGCAGAGCCAGGAGTAACCCCTGTGCATTGCCATGTGTGACCCAAAAAGCAAAAAAAAAAAAACCCACAAACTAATCTTTTTCATCTCAGTTCACACCAATTTAAATTAAGTTCCTTAAAAACAGTTTTGTCTCTTTGATTTGCTCCCTGGCTTCCCTATTTTTCTTCATTTAACCTTCTCGATAAAACCCTACCTACCACACACACACACACACACACACACACACACACACACACACCACATCACACCACACCATCAACATCCCTCTCTAAAAAAGAACTCGGAGGGTTGGAGAGATAGTAAAGGAGTAAAGGTGCTTCCCCTGCAAATGGCCACGCTGGCTCAATCTCCAGCACTGCACATGGTTCCCTAAGCACTGTCAGGAATGATTCCTGAGCACAGAGTCAAGAGGAGTAGTCCCTGAGCACAGCCAGCTGTGCCTAAAACCCATAAAATTCATTAAATAAAATAAATAAAATAATAGGAAAAAGACTCCATCTCACTGAGCCCTGGACCCCAGAGTTTCATCTGTAAATTCAGGCATCTGAGGGCCAGAGATAGCACAAGGTTAAGGCACTTGCCTTACATATGACTGACTCTTGCTCCATTCCCCAACACAACACACTACCCCAAGCACTACCAAGAGCAGCCCTAAGAGCACTAAGCCAGGAATAATCCCTGAGCACTACCAGGTGTGAAGCAAACAATTATCAGTTTGAATGGAAAATCTCCAATTAAAAAATGCAACCCGGTTTTTGTATAGGGGTTTGCAATTTGTACTTTACTTTTTCATTATCTCACATTTATGTTCCCCATAGCATTGGAAATGGTCATTTATTCTCAATTTCTGGATAAGGGTCCTGAAGCTCCTCTGTAGCAGAGAAGTAAAATGCAGACTTGCTGACTAGAACCCCAGAGTTCATTGTATGTATCTCCAGCATCACTAAGGGCCCTCTCAAACTCACAGTTTATGATCCTCGCCCCCTCTCTCCCATCAGGATGCTACTCTTCACCTAGTGAAGCGTTGTTGCTGCTGACAACTAGAGTCCAAAGACATTTCAGAGGTTCACTTGGTGCCTGCAGACCTCAGTGATGAATGTTCACCTTTCTATTGTTGCCCTCTTAAGTCTAGAACAATGGAGTCAGACACAGAGAGACCATGAACAGATGTCCAATCTGCCTGCGTTTTCTGGAAGTCACCCACATCTGGGTGACTTCCCCAGCCCATTATTTCCTTCCACAGCTGGTTGTCATTGTGGGGGCAACAGGCCTGCCTGCCAGGAGGGTGTGTGGGGCCTGGGCGGGTGGGGGTGGGGGGCATAGGGCTAAAGGATTATCTGGATGCCAGACTGCCTCACCCTCTGGCTTTTATTTGTCTCCTTATGTGTATCTGGCATGCTATTTTCACGTACACCCTGTCATGCATCTTTAACCTTCCTTCCAGCAAGCCCTTGCTTTGGGGCCAAAGAGATAGTACAACGGATAGGGCATTTGCCTTACACACAACCAAACCAGTTCAGACCCCAGCACGTCTCCAGGTGTGATCCCTGAGTGCAGGCCAGGAGCACTGAACACAACTAAGCATGATCCCAAAACAAACAAAATTTTTAAAAAACCAAACAAGTCCTTGCCTTCATAAGACTCATTGACAGGAGAGGAAAAACTCGCAGAATTTGCAGTGTGTGGAAACCAGGTAAGTGTGAAAGTTTATAATTTGTACAGAGTTCTGGGTCCAAAGTATAATACCTACTAGGGTAAAAACTTACCCCACTTGGCTGAATATGTCCTAATTTATACCTATTGCCTAGAAGTCACTTTAAACAGCACCCTCTTTCACTCTCAAAAGTTTTATACTTTAAGCAAGAAACTAGATCTAAGATATAAGCTCAAAGTCTCCCAAACAGCAGAATCTCTAAACTAAAAGGTTTACTAAAACCTTTCATCTATCCAACTTGGAATCCCCTTCTAAACATCAGGACAGAATTTAAGCTCTATTATGCAGCACATTTGGGATCATGGCTTCATAAAGATTTTTTAAGTTGCTTCATATGTGTCTCTTTTGTCTCAGTAGCTCACAGCACTGGAAGGCATCATAAACACTAATGAGAGAGAGAAAGAAAGATGCCAAAATATCTTGGTTACACATGACAGAGAGATATTTAACAGAAAGGAAAAGAGAACTAAAATGTATTAGTGCCCACCAGTAATTAAGATATTTTCCCTCCAGAACATCCATGTTGGGGAACAATCATGTTGAGGAACAGGAAGAAAACTGAAACACAGTCAGGATAAGTCTGTCACACAAGCTCCCATGGGCCCAAATCAGCAGGACATCTGAGCTCCAGTTGCCAAACTCAAAGCCAATAGATACTGCTCCCATTAGAGATGGTCTTCAGACCTTGTCTCCATTATTCCCTTTTCTCCTGATGCTCCTGATTACCTCTCTCTCTCACCTGGAAACTCCTCACCTGATATACCAACTCCAAAAGAATTGTGCAGAGACAAAACACTTTCCTGAAGAAATTCTGTTATAATCTTCCCTCATTTTGTCATTTTCGTTTTCATCCAGATGGAAGATAATATGACACAAAGTTGTCAAATCATTTCTGTGTTCTCTTATTTTGGAAATAAAGACAGCGGCACAGGGAAAGAAGAAGTTTAGAGCTGCTCATGATCCTGGAATTACACGTCATGCATTCTATTCCTCAGCCTCATGCTTTGAGAGAAGATGGCCTCATGGAAAGATACAAAGGCTCAGTAACCTGGTCACATGTTTTCACACTTAGACATAGTTTCTGAATTTTCCAAATTACAGCCATTTTTGTATTAGATACTGGAGCAGATTTACTTTACCCAGTCACAGTTCTATTTCCTGTCTGGGAAATTATTTCAGAGCAATTGTTTCTTTCTGTGAAGATGCCTAAAGACTCTCGAGAAAGATACTTTTGTGTCTCTGTTTGGAGCAAGACTCAAATAGCCTGGGTACATGTACCCGGCATTTCTTGTGCCCTATATTGGGAAGTGCTGGACCCTCAGGCAGCAGATAAACTGGGCAAAGAGAAGTACAGCTCCCAGAGAAATGGCAGAGGAAGGAACAAGCCAAAGTTCCACCCCAGGAAAGCAGGTTCAGTGACAGCTTGCAAAGGTTCATATTGTAAAGTCAGTGGTCGGGGTAGTGCAAAATTAGCATCATCCCATTCAGAAAGTCTATGGAAAGCTTGGAGAATAAAGTTGAGAGGGAGCCAAAATGCCAACTGAGCAATTAGCTTTGAACTAAAAGATGTACGTGCAAGTTTGTGGGTGTACATGTATGCTTTCATATTCACGTCCACAGAAACATAACAAATAATTGATCTGGCAATAATAGTATTGTCAAATAATTGGTTATGAATTGCCTGGCAGAGTGAGCAAGACAGGCTTGGCTCTGCCTGGTGATGAAGCAGTGTTGCAGATGTCATGCATTCTATTTCTCGGTCTCATGCTTTGAGGGAAGATGGCCTCATGGAAAGGCAGAAAGGCTCACACGCTTTCACACTTATCCATAGTTTCTGAATTTTCCAAATTACAGCCCTTGGAGTATTAGGTACTGGAGCAGATTTACTTTCACTGTTTTATAATTATTGAAGATGTGTAAGAAACACATCAGGCCCAATATTTCATAGGTTTTATGAATAAAATAAGGTCAGGTAAAAAGAGTAAACCAAAATTTTTTTAAATATAGCAAATAATAGCAGAGGTGTTGGAAAGAGAGAGCAAAGGTCATGAAAGGCAATTCAGATCATCAGTATTTCCAAAATCATTGATATAATGCATGCAAAAATTAAAATGCATATGCTCCATCAAAGTAAAAGAGGTTCTAACTACCCCTCTGTGGGTATTTGTCCCTTATTTGTACCCCACCAGTGACGAATTAAGCCACTAAAATAACACTTCCCTGCCAGCCAATACCTGCAGACAGCAGTTCTGTCATTCAGAGGGCATTGGGTGTGCTGAGGCTATTAGCTTGATGATGAATGAGATCTAGGCCCTATTTTAAAGAGACTATAATCTAGTAAAAAAGAAAAGACAAACACACAAATAACTGTAAAATAGGATAAGCCCCCAAAAGAAGGTACAAAGTCCTAAGAGAAGGTGCTCAAAGCAGGGATAAGTCACGCCTGCTAGTCAAGGTCAAGAAAGACTTCATGGAGATTTGAGATAAGTCCAAGAAAAATGGGTAGAATTTCAAGGACCAGGAAAGGGGGAGGAAGGGGGAAGGCGACTGGAAGTCAGTCCAGAGGGAAAATACTTGAGCAGAGGTATAGGCAGGGAAGTAGAATGAGCAGAAAGTCGCTTCTATTTTGCTGAAATGGAAAATGTAAATCAGGTAGGTGGCAACTGGTCTTGAAAGATGGACTAATGTTCTACTTCTGCTATAAAAAAAATGGTCATGGAATGGCAAAAGAGAGTTGAAACATGATTGGAGTGTGAGGAAAATAACTTGAAGAGCTGAAGCACATGCCTGGCGTGTTGAGAGCTCAGGTGCTATCCCAAACATGGCATGTCTCCAGCATTGCTGGGCCAAGCAGCGTTGCATTGTCAGCCCAAATCTAGGACTGTCAAATCCACTCACTGGGCAGAATATCTCCAAGAGTGATTCCCAGATCCCCTGATTACTGCATGGGTGCACCCCCCCCAAAAAAAATAATAATGAACTTCACTAGAGTTGAATATTCACTAGAAGAAACCCAAACTGGATATAGACTCAAAGTGGAAGTTATTGTTACCCCTGCCCTTCTTCTAATTGAAGGAGTATAATAAAAGTGTGAATTGAGGGAACATAATGACTTCACAGAAAGAATCTCTAGGCTCTGAAAAGTGATTAAAGGTGGGAGAAATGCTTAGGAAAGATGGAGGGATGAGTAGACTCCTTTTCCTCCAATGTATAAATTATAAATAGATGATATATATTATGTATATCTGCATTCTAATAATACTATCTTATAATGTATACATGCATAATACATGTATTGTTTGTTACGTGTATTGTTTTGTTACAGAGCCATTGGAAATTTCATCTTGATTTTTTGCCTTGCTTAGATTTGCATGTGTGAATAAACAGAAAGCAAGCCACTCAATTTTTTATTTCCAAAAGAAGAAGAAGAAGAAGAAGTCTTTTGTTCTTTTCACTACCCCTTGTCGTTTCTACTAAAGATGCTCCTCTCTTGAGACTATGTGGATCCCTGTGGAATTTGTGTTTATATTACATCACTTATAAGCGTTTGTCTTGGCCTACAATTTTACATTCATATTTACTTAAAATATATTTAAATATATAAACACACTCTTGCTCTTATATATTTATTATTGGTGAGTAGAGAGCTTTTAAGCAGTGTGCAGGAGGCACAGAAGGCAATTCCCACCAATCCTTGGCAATCCCAACTGGTGCCTCACTACAAGGACCTAAGGATGTGGTGCTGCTCAGGCACTGCATTGCCAGGAATTACCCTTCCCACCACACCATTGCTCAGAGGCCTCCAAGGTGCACCTAACACTGTTTAAGGGACCATGAGTTGTTAAGCATCAGTGTCAGCCATAAGCAAGGCATGTGCTTTAATACACGTATTACCTCTCTGACCCCATAATCTATATTTTTAAACAAAATATGCATATTTGATTAAAGATCTTGAAAAATGGAAGATTATCTTGGATCATCCTGATGGACCCAATAAATCATACAATTCCTTAAGAATGGAGAATCAGGGCCAGAGATATAGTACTAGCATTAAGGTGCTTGTCTTACACACAGCCAAGTCTGGTTCCAATCCCAGTACCACGTATGTTCCCCTGAACACTTCCAGGAATGATCCCTGAGTACAGAGCCAGGAGTAATCCCTGAGCACTGCCAGATGTGGCCCAACACCACCCACCACCACCACCAAAAAGAAGAGTGCAGATTAAGTTCTCTTCCCCAGCTGAGGTCAAAGATTCGGACTCGTGATGGTCATAGACATGAGCTACTGCTGACTTTAGAGAAGGAGAAAGAGGACCACAGAACAAGGACCGGATGGGCAAGTCCTATGCACCAATAAAGACAACGAAACAAATTCGCCCCTCCAAACTGAACACAGCCAGAGGGCACTCAAAACTATGTTCCTTCCTTGCCTACCTCCTCTGCTTACTAATTATATGGAAGACAATCAAACCTTCTGTCTCCTTGGCCTAAAAATGAGGATGATTATTTGTGGAAGATCAGGAGGCTTCCTCAAATCCCAAAACCCTTACTTCTCATGAATCAGCCAGTCAGTCAGAAGTGCCAATATTTCTAATTCAAAATTACTTGAAAAGACCATGTCTGCGCAGAACCTTCCAAGGGCTCCTCTTCTAACTCACAGAGCAACCTAAAAGATATTCCCTATTCCCAAGGTCCTTATGACACCATCTGATGCTGTTTCCTCTCTGCCTGTGTCTCCCTTTACTTTTCCCTTTGCTGACATTGCTCCAAACACATGGGCTGTTTTGTTCAGGGGGCACACTAGCCAGCTTCCAAGCTCAGGACTTTAAATTTGCTGCTTTTTCCGTCAAGAATCCTCTTCCCACACAGTCATGTAGCTTTTTCTCTTCATTCCTTCATCTCTTTGCTTAAACGTGATCTTTGTTTTCAGAAGCCTTCCCTTTCAGCCTTATTTAAAATCGCAATGCTTCTGACCTCTCACCCTCTTCTACTTTAGTTTCCTCCATACAAGTTTACCTCTTAATATACTGCATATTTTTATTTATTTTGCTTACTTTTTTCTAATCCTAGTGGAGAATGTAAACCGTATAAGGGCTCTTCATGGAAGATATACAGTAGGTATTTGATAAATCAGTGTGTCCATAAACCTATACTCAGGAAATAAATATCAGCATGTCTCCTACTTAAAGCATATCATCTCAGCTCATCAACCTGGCATTAAAGAATGAAGCTGCAGCTAAGAGCAAGTGTTCAATCGTGCAGAACCTAACCAGCTTAACAAAGGAGTGGAAACAGTCAAGGGGACCTAGATCCAGTCTTGTCCTCTAGAGAAAGGGAACCCGGAGAGAAGGGGCCTCCTGACTTCCTGACCTTCCTGACTTCAGCCAACTTCTAAAACTCATAAGAACAGTTTGTCTCAGTAATGCAGTACTTCCACTTCCAGGACGAGGAAAGAGCAGGAAATGCAGGGGCGTGTGAAAATCAAGCGAAAAGGAATTAAAGCCACTGTACATAACAGTCTCGGACAGACTTCTGTTGCTGCCTACATAGGTTTCAACATGTGGTCACTGTGAGGCGAGGGGGGCGTGTTCTCAGGCACAAGACCAAATTGCCTACCCTACCGCACTAGTGCTGAGACTCACTCTCTCCACCCAGATAAGCCAGGAGACCACGTGTACCTGGCAGAAGATAGACGCAGTCTTTGCCCAGGTGCATTTACACCTCACGGTGGTGTAAAGAGATAAGTAACAAGATAAATCTAGTTCAGGCTCAAACTACACAATAGCCATGCTGAGTAGTTCAGGTTCCAACAGAATCAGTCTCTACATTTTGTCCTATGCTATAATGAACTGTATGTTGGATTGTAAGCAAAGTAGAAGCAGATTAATGTGGACTCTAATTTTGACTATGCCACACTCATTAACTTCAGGCAAACTTCCTAATGGGACAATCAATTCTCTGTATTTTATTTTCTACTATCCCCAGCCCTTCATACAGTGCCCAGTATTTTCAAAATATAATTGAAGCCTAAAAAAACATTTTTTAAAGATTCTATGATCAGAATTTTCATTTTCTCATTTGTAACACGGGATTATAAAAGTACCTCTGGGGGCTGGAGCAATAGCACATCGGGTAGGATGTTTGTCTTGCACGCGGCCGACCCAGGTTCGATTCCCAGCATCCCATATGGTCCCCTGAGCACCTCCAGGGGTAATTCCTGTGTGCATAGCCAGGAGTGACCCCTGTGCATCGCTGGGTGTGACCCAAAAAGAAAAAAAAAACTACCTCTGAAGCTATGTGAGGGTAGTGTAAAATTGAGAAGTACCTGGGGCATGCAAAGCTTTCAGTCCCATCCATCAACTGTCATCTGGGTGAATCTTAGGGCAATGTGATGTTGGAGGTTGGGTTAACCTTAATACATGATAGCACTTATTCCTCTCCCTAAGGATTTGTTCAATCTGGAATTTTGAACTAAGTGTGGGCTTGATCTCAGAATGATTCATTTCTCTTTGCAAAGTCCTGTTGAACTGGAGTCAGAAACTCTGGAAAGGGGAAGGATGTGTTTTATATCCCAGCTACATAGGGTGATCTGCAGCAGAAGTGAAATAGACTGAGTAAGCACATCCCATCCTAGGTTACTGATGGGGGGGCTGAGGCTCCCTCTTCTCTGATGTGGAACTAGAGAGAAGGGAAGGCCATCAGGTCTCATTGCAACTGATAAGTGGACCGTGAAGAGTAAGGGCAGGCAATTAGAACATTTTCCCAGCCTTTCCTCTGCTAGATTCTTAAAGCCAAAAAATAATTTTTTTCAAAGCTAAATATCTTTTCTCTAATTAAATGGACTCATGTGAGTCCAGCTAAGCTTCCCTTGAAGTTCACTAGCCCATTTGTTGTTATGGTTGTTTTGCTGTTGTTTTTTGGTAGATCCACAAGGCCACCTGCCAATGTACTGGGTGAAATAAAGATCTACAACTTTTCAAGAAGCTAGAAATGGTACGAATCCTTCCAGGCTTTGAAAGTTCAGCTCAGAATCTACTTGGTTAATAGGTATCGATCTTCTAGCCTCAAGTCAAGCCATACTTTTTGGAATTCGGCATTCTTTCTAATATTTCTCACTATGGTAATACTATAAATATGATCGTTTCCAGAAAGAACGCCAAGTTCCTTAAGATGGATGCCAAGGATGTTTGCAGAATTGGATTTAGGGCTGGAAAAGCTAAGTACATGCTTTGCATGCAGGAGGCTGAGGTTCTAACCCAAGCACTAAATGGTCCCCTAGCATCACTAGGAGTGAGATACACAGACACAGACACAGAGCCAGGAGTAGCCCTTGAGTACCGACAGTTGTAGCCCAAAAACCAAAATTTAAAAAAAAAAAAGATTTATCAGCCTTGCTTCTAATCATTTCAAAAGTGCATGCTGGTACAGATAGGTTGTCTGTGCGTAATTATGGTGGAAATGGGGAATGGTTTCTCAAAAAGAAAAACAAACCAGAAAATTCAATTACTCAACTGATTTCACATAATTGCCACTATTGCAGATTTAGTCATTCCTGTTACTTTTTCTTCTTTTAGACACCTAGCTTTAGATTAATTGTCCTAATAAATAGCAGCAATTTGGTTAGTAATGTGCAATGGGTTTTTTAAATTTTTTTTAAGAACTATGTAGTGGAGTTCTACTCCTGAGTTCTACTTCTCTAAATAGCCAACTAGTCCTCACTGCCCTTCTGGAACGCCGCCACAGCTGCGGGGGAGGAAAGACATTTCAGGAACAGCTCTGAGAAAAGTCCCAATTTAAACCTCTTCCCAAAGCAAGCAGCATCTTGACTTATTCTCCCTTTTATTGAGGGTCTACTATGTGTCACTCAAGTGCTAGGTATTAGGAATGTGGGGGTGACTGCATACTAGACCCTGCCCGTGAACTGCTTATAGACTGATGAGAGCCTAGGAGAAAAACTACTACGCGAGCTAATAAACACAATAAATCCAATAACAAAAACATGTAACAACAGTGAGGCTGATGACTCCAAGGTTCACTTCCCAGCAGATAACATCCAGACTACATTTTGATGAATGACTAGGAATCTACAAGCCAGAGCAGTGAGGGAGCAACAGGCCAGAAAGATGGGCTCTGATTTATGTGGGCTTTGTCGCATTAATAAAACTGCCAAGGACCTGAGATGTGGCTCTTTGGTAGAGTTGCTTTGTAGGCTTGAAGTCATGAGTTCTTGGCCCTGTACTACCTCACATTGCTGAGTACCATCCCAGCAGCCACAAAAAGTGTGCCATCTTGGGCACGTGGCAATCAAGTGTGTGTGAGTGTCAACCTCAGTGTGGAATCCCAGGGTATCACAACAAGAACAGTAAAGGAACAGAAGGGAAGTGGGGCTAGGGAGGAGAGAAGAGCAAAATATAAAAAAGAAACACAGCTTCAACCCTGGAGGGGGACCCTCAATGGCCTTCAAAATGGCACAGTGGCATGCCTTCTCCCAAGGTCTTTTACACTGCTTCCTGAGCTAGCAATTATTCTCAGATTCTCTTGTAAAAGCCTCTCTCGGAGGCCCTCAGTGATTCTGCAATGAGAACGAAGGCTATGAGGATGTGGACACTGCAACAGCCATGCAGTAAGGTAACTTTATCCTCTTCCCCCAACTTTAGGTTTGAAATTGAGAAATTCAGAGATAACCGCAGTCCAAGGCCACTGTGTGCAAAAATGGGAAATGTCACTCAACAGGTCCTCGCCTGTGTTTAACCAGAATCATCAGTCTATAGATTCGGGAACTAAGTGGCTCGGCCATTTTGCACGTAAGCCATATGCATTCGTCAAAAGGAGACCAGTGAGCAACAATTCAATTTAGAGTTCACTGAACCTTCTGGTTTGGGAAGGAAATTGCTAGTAATCAATTGCAGCAAGCACAGAGTCTCAGGGCCAGGAAGAGAAAAATCATTTTAATGGGCAAAGCAGATGTTGCTAAACCCATTGCAAAAGTGAGATGGGCACAGAGCCAGGCCTTGCATGAGAGATGCTGACCTGTTTGAATGAAGAAAACAGACACTTCAAAGGGGGTTGGGGGATGTTCTACAGAGGAATCCAGAGGTCCATGTACCCTTAGATTAAATAAAAGAAAATGCACCAAGGAGTTCTGGTGCTCCACACCACTACAAGATTTAAAGCTGTTAACTTCTCCCAAGGATTTTAAGCAAATCCAAGTAAAAAGCTGTCTGGGGAGTCTTTATTATTATGTTCTAAGAAGAATACATAGAATAGTAGAAAGAACATAGACTTTGGCATTTTACCTGTTTCTTCCAATAAATTGTTTTCATTATCAAGAAATATGACTTTGGTAAAGTTCTGAACTGCTCTCAGCCTCCGTTTTCTTATTTTTAAAGTGGGCTTCATTTTACCTTGTTAATGTAGTTGTATGGTATATGGATTGATGATAATGTCTGTAAATGACAGTATTTTTTTTTTTTTTTTGCTTTTTGGGTCACACCCGGCAATGCACAGGGGTTACTCCTGGCTCTGCACTCAAGAATTACCCTTGGCAGTGCTCAGGGGACCATATGGGATGCTGGGATTTGAACCCGGGTTGGCCACGTGCAAGGCAAAGGCCCTCCCCGCTGTGCTATCGCTCCAGTCCCTGTAAATGACAGTATTAACGTGCTCTGAAGCAATGATATTTTCAGAGTTGTGACAAGCAGGCCTTTTAGATGTAAGAGAATGAGATGTGTCAAGATGGGATGGGAAGTAAGATGGGAGGGTGAATTTATGGTCCAATATCAACTGGTCTCTCAGTGATGGATTATTCACAGCCAAATGTTTCTTTTTATCAGCGGGTGAAAAGGCTATTTTTGGAGCATCCAAAAGTTCAGTGAATATAGTAGAGGCTCAAGAAGGCCACCACAATACCCGAAAGAGTGTTTTTGTGCAAACCCCTAAAATATAACTAATTCTGATTACCCATATCTGCACCATTCCTCACTTTCCTAATTCCCGCTAATTTGTATAAGAAGAAACCTAAAAGTCCCTCCCCTAAAAATCATCATAAATTCTTCTGAACTTCTACCTCCCGTCTCTACCTATTCTAATAGCTTCCTAGTATATCTCTGCTGCCCCTTAAGTTCTTCCTGGAACAAGATGGGTTCAACATTCAACTTATTCATTAAAAAATCTTAAATGCTTCTTGCTGGTTTAGTTGACCCTGAAATGTTAAAGCATCTTGCATTGCTCTCTACCTGAATCATGTGGGTCTCTCCTAAATATTTTGCAACTTCCTAAGGTTCTGATATTGATTTGGTGTGAGTTCAAATTCCCAAACCCAAGGCAGAGAGAACAGAGGGATTCCAGATTTGATTGGTCACATAAATGTGAAGTATTTCGAGACCTTTTTTAGAATGTCGAGTTTTCTCCTCTGTAAGTCATGGTACATTCTCCCTAAGACTTGTGTGAGAATTACCAAAAATCGGTCCCATAAAAAGTTTTCACTACCATGTCATCAAGGAGTCACAGTCCCTGTCTTAGAAATGATTCCAGCCAGAGGGCTAAAATGTGCCAAAGCACATGGAATGTTAAGTTGCATCCATATCCCCTCATACTTCCAAACCAGAGTGCATTTTCATTAGAGCAGCTATTCTTCAGAAAGCTGTGTCCATTCGAAGATTAGTTTCCAGCTTGCCATCAACTTTAGAATGTTCCTGATAAGTAAGCAAAGCTGCTGATGGACTTTGGCAGTGCACTTCTGGGGGCTGGTGAGAGGAGGATGTTTACCAAAGCGCAAAGGCCAGGTCCAGTGCAGAGAACATTTTGGCCCAGATAGATCCCGGAGAAGGCATTTTTGCCAAGCACAGGCTCCATTCTCAGGTCCTGAAGTCAGCGTTAGAAACTAAACAAACTTTCCCGGGTTCACATTTGTTTACTTTCGGCAAAATGCAACTTCCTGTTTGAAAGGAAAGGGGCAGTAAAGCTTTCTATAGCCTGCATGGACATAAACTCTCTCCCTAAAACAATTGATTTGTTAAGCATAAATGAATCAAATGTACACAATGGGGATCTCCCTTCCCTTCGACATGTTCACGTTTTAATAGGGAAAGCGCTCAACAAAACCAAAACTAATGTTTTTTCAACTCTTGGCCCATGAGAATTGTTTAAGCCATTTCTTCTGAGAGCAAGAAAAATAGACATCAGGAGGGAGCCAAGTTACATGTGCTGTGTCAGAGGAGTCACTTCAACACACTTGGGAGTTGAGATTTCAGCTACACAGAAATCCAGAGCTTAGGTTCCCACCACCACAGAACACGCTCCCCAGCAAGAATATAGAACAACTGGGCCTGTCATTAGAAGCCTGTGTCCTCAGCCATACACTTCAGGATGCTGAAATTCACTGGGATGTTTCCAAGAACTGCGATCAAATTTGAAACCGAATGCCACCCTTTCAGGAATTCTCCATGCATCTTTTGTAAGGATCTTAGCAAATTTAATATGTATGAGAGGAAGGGGAAAGTTTTATCCTTAATTTGAGAATTTGGAATGGTTAATAAATGTAATATAAAGGAATAGTTCAGGTGCTCTATACAAAACTTATGAAATAGAAAATATCGGGGTTTAATTTAATTATTTAATATGTAAAGGACCTTGGAAGTGATCTGGTTAAGTCCTCTCTACCACCTATATGCAAATACATAAATAAAATAGCTGAAGAGCACAGCTGTCTGAAGAGGTTTCCTGATTACACTATAAAATGCTTCTTCTTAGGACAAGAACTAGTTTAACTATTTCTGCATCCTTGAATGTAATGCCACAAATACAAAGTGAGAAAGAATTGAATTAACAAGTTGAAAAGCTATCCTAGAAAAAAAAACTCATTTATTCCTGACACATGAGGATGATTCAATATGTTCAGATAAACAAAATACTATATGTTTCCTAAAAAATATAATATAAACACTATAGCACAGCAGGTAGGGCATTTGCCTTGCACATGGCTGACCCAGGTTTGATTCTTCCGTCCCTCTTGGAGAGCCTGGCAAGCTACCAAGAGTATCCCGCCGGCACGGCAGAGCCTGGCAAGCTACCCGTGGCATATTGGATATGCCAAAAAAACAGTAACAACAAGTCTCACAATGGAGACGTTACTGGTGCCTGCTCGAGCAAATCAATGAACGGTAGAACAATGCTACAGTGCTATAATGCTATTGATATATTCAGGGGGTGACCAGTTAAACACTTCTTTGAAATTTAAAAATAAAAACCTAACTCCCAATAAAACCAGGATAAAATTAATATATTTCACCATAGTAAAGTTCACATAATAAAACCCATGGCTAATATTATGCTCAGTAATGCAAAACTGAGAGATATTCTTTGGAAATCAAGAATAAGGCACAGCTAACCAGCAGCACCAGAATTTGAGATCTTAGCCAGAGAAATTAGAGCCAGAGAAATTAGAAATGAGAAATAAATGGAATCTAGATGGGAAAAGAAGAAATGAAAATATCATTATTTGCAGAACATCTGATAATATGTGCAGAAAAGCCTAAAGAATCAATTTGAAAAGCAATTAGAAATAATTTTGAGGGACCAGAGCAACAGTACAGCAGGTAGGGACTTTGCCTCGCATGCACTGACCCTGGTTCAATCCCCAGCATCCCATATGGTCCCCTGAGCACCATCAGGAATAATTCCTGAGTACAGAGCCAGGAGTAATCCCAGAGCATAGCTGGGTGATCCCCCCCAATTACTGAATATAGCAAAGTGTCTGGTTACAAAGTCAACGACAGCAACAAAAAATATGTGGCATTCATATATGCAAACTATGAATGCAAAGATGAAGAAATTTAGAAAACAGTCTAGAATCAGATGTCTAGGAATAAATTCAACAGAGGAGGCAAAAGACAATATAACCAAATCAAGACACATTGCTCAAAAACAGAACTATACAAATAACTAGGTATTGCATGATGGAAAAGACATTCCACCTACATGGGTTGGAGAATTAAATACAGAATCAAAATGTTGATTCTAACAAAAGTAATATGTATATGATAGAATGAAATCCCAGTCAAAGTCCCAATATTTTTAAGAAAATAGAGTCCCTAAACTCTAAGGTTTATGTGGAATCAGAGAGACACTTTAAAGAGCTATGGTGATCCTGATCAAGTAAAAGAGAAGAGGAGGCATAGGGTTGCCTGGCTTCAAATTATACTACAAAGTGACAGTAATCATAATGGTAATTGTGTTGCACTTAATGTAGATAGACCAATGCAAAAAGGACAAAGCCTAGCAATAAGCCCACACACACTCACTGACATTTAATTGTTTAAAAGGATCAGGGCTGGAGTGATAGCCTTGCATGCAGCTGACCCGGGTTCGACTCCCAGCATCCCATATGGTCCCCTGAGCACCGCCAGGAGTAATTCTTGAGTGCAGAGCCAGGAGTAACCCCTGTGCAAGAAACCCAAAAAGAAAAAGAGAAGAAAAAAACCAAAAGGATCTAAGAATATACCCTGTAGAGAGAAAGATCATATCACAAACGGTACTTGGTAAACTGCACATTTGCCATATGCAAAAGAATGAAACCCGACTGCTCTCTAATCCCATATACAAATTTAGATTCAAATTGGATTCAAGGCCTAGATGTTACATTCAGCACCATACACCAGGGGGTGACTGATGAAAAATTCCATGGTGTCAGTCCTGGAGATGTCTTTGGGGATTGGCCCCAACAGCAAGGAAAGTACAAGGAATGATAAGCAAGGGGGGCTATATAGTCTTTGAAAAGCTTTTACAGCAAAAGAAACCATGAACAGAATGGAAAGATAGTGCCCTGAAGGAGAAAGACAGACTCACCTCAGCCATCAGATCGGGGTTAATATCCAAGGTACATAGAAAGTATGCATACAACTTAATAGCAAAAGCAAAACCCTAGACCAAATATTGGCAGATAATTTGATCTCAAAGAGAGCATCCAGAGGATAGATAGGCTGATGGAAAAGTGACCCCCATCACTGATTTCCCATCACCGATGGAAATGCAAATTCAGAGCACAAAGAGATGTCATCTCACAGAATAGCTTCCATCCAAGGAAACAACAGAAAGAGGTTGGAGAGGGTTGGAGAAGGGGCTTCTATGCAACATTGGGAGGAATGTACATGGGTGGAAACGTGTGGAAAGATGTTTTGGAGGTTCCTTGGGAGCTAAAGATAGAGCTCCCATATGGTGCAACAGTCCCACTCTTGGTATCTATCTGAAGAGCAGGGAAATGTTCACCCCAGAAGTTATACCCCGCCCATTGTAACTGCAGTGTCCTTTATAGTCACTGGAATATGGAAGCACCTGGAGTGCCCAATGACAGATGGCAAAGAAGGTGTAGTTGATTTATAATGGAATGTTATTCAGCTATAAAAACACATAAACTTTGGCTCTTCAACAAAATGGAAGGCTCTTAAGGGAATTAAATAAAGAAAAGTAAGTCAAGAAAATATACAGATATGCATAACTTTATTTCTGTGTTAAACATAAGATGTGAAATTCATGAACAGATAAGAAATAAAAAGAAAAACCAGTGGACATTGATAATTGAACTAAGGTTATCTGAGAAAAAGAGGAGGGAAAGTGGGATAAGGGAAGGATATAAAAAATAAAATAGTAAATCATTATTTTAAGTGTTTGTTGTATCCTTATCAAGGAAAAAATAAACATAGAATAAAAAGCATTCTCAGTTCTTTCTTCTGGTGACATAGCCCAATATGGCCTTTCTTATGCCTTCTAGTTTATAGACTCTGTCAGGGTTGAGGAAGTAATTTCTAATTCTTTTTGACTCTAATGCATTAGCCATTGAACTTTATGAACATTGAATAAAAGTATTATAAGGTGTGATGGGAGGGAAACTGGTGACACGGGTGCTGGGAAATGTACACTGGTGGAGGGATGGGTGTTGGAAGACTGTATGACTGAACCAAATTATGAACAACCTTGTAAAGATCTATCTGACAGTGATTCAAAATAAAATCTTTTAAAAATAAAAACAATGATAGGAATAAAAGAACTAAGGAATGATTTGATATATGGAGATTATCACATGAATGAGTTTACTAAATATCATCTTATAACATTTTAAATGGGAAATTCTTCCCTTCTCCAAGATGCTTAGGCAAAAGAAGTGAATGGGTCTATTCTGTATTCTCTTTGGATATATAACCAGATAATTATAAAGTGAGAGAGGCAGTTATGATACATGGTATCATTCATTTACAAAACTGCCAGTTATTTTCCTACAAACACGAAGTTAACCAAGGTAATCTTTTTTTTTTCTTTTTTGGGTCACACTCTGCGATGCACAGGGGTTACTCCTGGCTCTGCACTCAGGAATTACCCCTGGCAATGCTCAGGGAACCATATGGGATGCTGGGAATTGAACCCGGGTCAGCTGCGTGCAAGACAAACATCTTACCCTCTGTGCTATCGCTACAGCCACTAAACCTTTAATGAATCTTTTAATGAAAAGAGATCTCTTTTAGCTTACAAGGCTCTTACATCTGGTATCATCTTACCTATTCATCTTACTTGCAGCCTTGCAGCCAAACTTATCTTAGGATATGGACTAGGACTTTGAATTTTATCTTTTAAAACTTTATACTCAAGAGCATGCTGTGGCCGCTATAAGGAATATGCATCACTATGAGTACTGTGGAATACCATCACCACATGATCACTGCTACTGCTATCATTATTTTCATCACCATTACCGCACCACCTACCACGACTTCCACTGAAGACTATCCTCACCACTCTCACCATTGCTGAATCTCTACCACCATTACCAATTACCACCATCTCATCACTACCCCTTTAAACTTGAAAAACAAATCTTATGAATCAGCACAAATGGAACTTCCCAAATCATCCATCCCCTACCGAATTTGGTGGCCTGCCCCTTTCTGAGTTTGAACAGTCACTTGTCTGTATGCGATTGTATCTGGCACACTGCACTGTAGTTTATTGAATAGCCTGTCATCTTTCACAGTTCATGTCCTCTGCTGGATTCTGACTCCATGACTGAAAGGAAATATTTAGGCGATGTCTGACAACAGCTCTCAGAGCAATTAGGGTCAAAAAGAAGGAAATGCATGAAGACTGCGGACACAGAGAGCTGGGTGGTGGTGCATCTCTCAAAGCGAAGGCTGGGTTTCAAGGGTTACTGACCTTGCCTCTCAGTAAAAACATGATATGATTGCTTTTGTAGCCTGCCACTTTTGTCTTTCTGGACTTTTCACTTTCATCCTAATATTCACTAAATAAAAGTTGCAAATCACAAGCAGGTTGGGGAAATAAAGAAGCAGACTAGAAAAGACAGAGCACAGGGTGGTATAGGAAGGGTGCCCAGGGGTCAGAGAAGCCTCCAAGAGGAAGTAGAGTTTAGATTGAGGGCTGACAGCGGGATATGGACGAGCCAGATAAGGAGAGAAGAGAACAGTCCTGATGAGGAAACAGACCTTTTGTTTTCTGAATACACCGAGCTATCCAGCTTCTTGCACTTTTCCCTTGCACTGCCGAAAATACTCTGCTCCAAGGTCTTCAGATAGGTGGGTTCTCTCCTGAGGGTCTTTACGCTAGAGTCGCCTCCAAAGAGACTCACCATAGCAACCAACCCAAAGGCTTCTCCTTTTCAAATACTCTCTGGCACAGTGCATCTCAAACTAACATGTATATGAGTCACAGGATTGAAGAGATTTTGTTAAAATGAAGATTTTGTGTCAAAAAGTTTAGAGTGCCTCCTGAAATTCTTCATTTTTTTGAGTTTAAAAAAAATTTTTTTAGGTCCAACTCAGCGGTACTGGAGACCTCTTTTGAGTCAGTTCTCAAGGACTACTCCTGGGGGGTGGGGTGGGGGATGTTCTTGACTATGTTTCAGTGTTAGGGATTGAACTCAGGTACTGCTGCATGCAAAGCATGGGCTTCAGCCTTCTGAGCTATCTCGAGGGCCCCTAATTCTGCATTTTAATAAGCTGGTTTATGACATGATGTTACTGATCCAGCACCATGCTTTAGGTAGATCTAGCATACCTTTAAAGCACTATTATTTCAGATTTTCTTCAATACTTTGTTGCTATCTAAAATTGTTCATGATTTTCAAAATGTTCTGACTATTGTTCACATAAGTATAAAATACACCTACTAGAATGACAAATTTCATGAAACTAAATATAGTATTGTTTTGCATCATTAGAGAGTCACTGCGATGGACAGTTACAAATTTATGAACTTTTGTGTCTTCATTTATTTTTTTTCTTTTTTTTTAATTTTAAAAATTTTATTGGATCACCGTGAGATAGTTACAAGCTTTCATGTTTGGGTTACAATCTCAAAATGATCAAACACCCATCCCTCCACTAGTGCACATTCCCCACCACCAATTCCCAGGTATACCCCCCTTTCCCACCCTCCCCCTGCCTCTAAGGCAGACAATATTCCCCATACTCTCTCTCTACTTTTGGACCTTATAGCTTGCAACACAGACACTGAGAGGTCATCATGTTTGGTCCATTATCTAGTTTCGGCATGCATCTCCCATCCCAACTGGTTCCTCTAGTCATCATTTTCTTAGTGATTCCTTCTCTATTCCATCTGCCTTCTCCCCTCCACTCATGAAGCAGTCTTCCAGCTATGGGGAAATCCCCCTGGCCCTTGTATCTACCGTTCTTGGGTATCAGCCTCATGTGATGCTACCCTACACTCCACAAATGAGTGCAGTCCCTCTGTGTCTGTCCCTCTGTCCCTCTTTCTGACTCATTTCACTTAGCATGATACTCTCCGTATTTATCCATTTATAAGCAAATTTCATCACTTCATCTCTCCTATTGTGTTTGCGTTTCACTCATACAGTGATCATTTACCCACCCCTCCACCAGTGCCCATTCACCTCCACCAATGACCCCAATATCCCTCTTACCATCCCCACCATCCCACTCTGTGGCAGGGTATTCCCTTTTGTTCTCTCTCCTTTTGGGTGTTGTAGTTTGCAATAGAGGTATTGAGTTCATGTTCGGTCTATAGTCTACTTTCAGTTTGCATTTTCCAATCCGAATGGGTCCTCCCAACATCCTCTACTTGGTTTTCCCTTCTCTACAGGTGAGAAACTCTTAAAGCAAATCAATCTTTAGATTTTAGAGTCTGGTTAGTTCACAGCTCTTGAAAATGTTGTCATTAGGCACATATTTGAGCACATAAAGTCAGCTTGACTTAGACATTTTCCTTTGCTCTTATTTTACTCCTTTACTAATTTTCATTGTTCATATGTATGTCAATGTATGTTAAGCTAATACTTGGAGCTGCTACTCTCTTGCTGGCTTTGCCCAATAGAATTGAATATTTAGTTTACATAGTCATTTAGTGTTTCTGACTAGTACTTTTCATGATGATTCAGGAACCATGGCTTCCCTCATCATATGGCCCAAGCTTCTCATACAGCTGCACATTCTTTGTTGGTAGCTAGTTAATAGAAAATGAGCAGATAGAGTATGCATACATGGCTGGAAAGGACACACATCAGTCTACTTGCCAGTATCAATTCATAATGACACTACTTTTGAGGCAAAAGGACTAAAATATGTGGTTTGAGTCTTAGTATTTACTTCCTGGCAAAAGCTACATTCTATAAACAGAGGGATCAAAATCTCTGATGAACAACCAGCATGTTTGTCATGTTTAGTAACATCCATATAGAAAAGTCAGGGGACAAGTAGATCATACAGGATCTGGAAGTCTCTCAGAAGTTGCAAACCTGATATCTCTTTAGCCTGGGGTGGGGGGCAGAGTCAGGGAAGTGTTCTAGAAAGCATTGTGCTTATTAGACAAAGTCTGTGGGTGCATTTATATTGTGTAAGTGGCTAGACTTCCCTTTTGATATGTAATTAAGTTCAACCTTCCAGACAGGGTCCTGCCAGATAATTGTACTATCACTTGAAGTTTCAGATCAGAAGTAGCTATCGCTGCCTAGGTTCTTACATGTGTGTGTATATTTGTGTGTGTGTGTGTGTGTGTGTGGTGTGTGTGTGTGTGTGTAGGGGTGTGTTTGGCTTACACCTGGTGGTGCTCAAAACAGGCGGATGATTTGTGGTGCTGGTGCTAGGGATCTCACTGGAGTTTTCTTTTTCTTTCTTTTTTTGCTTTTTGGGTCACACCTGGTGATGCACAGGGGTTACTCCTGGCTCTGCACTCATGAATTACCTCTGGCAGTGCTCAGGGGACCATATGGGATGCTGGGAGTTGAACCCGGGTTGGCTACATGCAAGGCAAATGCCCTACCTGCTGTGCTATTGCTCCAGCCCCTCACTGGAGTTTTCTGCGTGTAAATCAAGCAGCTTAACACCTGCGCTATCTCTCTGGCTCTGGGTGGCTCTTCAAAGCAGATAGCAAACTCAGCACCATAAAACTAACAATGCCTGACATTGAGAAAAGCCCTATGACTGGAAGTCTGATACTCTGTATCGAATTTTATTTGTTGATACATCTAATCCACAACCTGTATTTTACATGCTCATCTGCTGCCACTCTTATTTTCCTTGGCTAACCTTAGTTTTGTTGCCAATATGTACTGGTTTATATTGATTAATTTTTTTTTAATGTTTTGTATTTTTGGTCACACTCAGCAATGTTCAAAGTTCCATATGTAATGCAGGGGATCCAATCTGAGCCTTCTGCATGTGAAACATGTACCAGCCCATTGAGCTATCGCTCCTATCCTGGTTTGTCTTCATTTTTATTTTTTTTATCAACGTTATATAAATTTAACACACTCATAGGTGAAATCATCCAAAACTCATATTTTCCCTTCTGACATATTTTGCTTTACATAACCCTCTTAAGAACCTTCCATTTTGTTGAAGAGCCAAAGTTTATGTGTTTTTATAGCTGAATAACATTCCATTATAAATCAACTACACCTTCTTTGCCATCTGTCATTGGGCACTCCAGGTGCTTCCATATTCCAGTGACTATAAAGGACACTGCAGTTACACTGGGCGGGGTATAACTTCTGGGGTGAACATTTCCCTGCTCTTCAGATAGATACCAAGAGTGGGACTGTTGCACCATATGGGAGCTCTATCTTTAGCTCCCAAGGAACCTCCAAAACATCTTTCCACACGTTTCCACCCATGTACATTCCTCCCAATGTTGCATAGAAGCCCCTTCTCCAACCCTCTCCAACCTCTTTCTGTTGTTTCCTTGGATGGAAGCTATTCTGTGAGATGACATCTCTTTGTGCTCTGAATTTGCATTTCCATCGGTGATGGGAAATCAGTGATGGGGGTCACTTTTCCATCAGCCTATCTATCCTCTGGATGCTCTCTTTGAGATCAAATTATCTGCCAATATTTGGTCTAGGGTTTTGCTTTTGCTATTAAGTTGTATGCATACTTTCTATGTACCTTGGATATTAACCCCTATCTGATGGCTGAGGTGAGTCTGTCTTTCTCCTTCAGGGCACTATCTTTCCATTCTGTTCATGGTTTCTTTTGCTGTAAAAGCTTTTCAAAGACTATGTAGCCCCCCTTGCTTATCATTCCTTGTACTTTCCTTGCTGTTGGGGCCAATCCTCAAAGATATCTCCAGGACTGGCATGATTTAATTTTTCACCAGTCACCCCCTGTACACTGTATGGTGCTGAATGTGACATCTAAGTCTTGAATCCAATTTGAATCTAAATTTGTATATGGGATTAGAGAGTAGTCAGGTTTCATTCTTTTGCACATGTCTGTCCAGTTTATCGAGCCCCATTTGAGTATAATTTGAAGCCAGGTAAAACCTTATTCCTTGACTTTTCTTTTATTTGCTAGGATCGAAAAGCTATTTGAGATTTCTCTCCAATTTCATATAAACCTTGGTGTTTGGCAATTCAATTTTCTTAAAAATATAATTGGGACTTTCAGATTTTATTTCATCATCTGTATATTACTTTTGTTACAATCAACATTTTGGTTCAGTAAATAATTCTCCCACCCATGTACATGAAATGTTTTTACTTCTCATAACATCTTATTTTATGACTTTGAAAAATGTGTCTTATAGTTTGTGTATTTTGCCTCCTTTGTTAAGTTTATTTGTATTTTACCTCCTTTGCTAAAGCAAAATTTTACCTCCTTTTATTTTACCTCCTTTTAGTAAAAGGTTGTCTTTTACCTCTGTTTTTAAGTTTACTTATTTTTTACCTTTTTTGTTAAAAGTTTATTTGTAGACATCTGATTGTTTTATACAATTGTAAATGGATTCTTGATATATTTTTCCCACTCGTTGTCTGCATATAGGAATGCCATAGCTTTTTATATATTGACTTTGTAATCAGTAACTTTGCTATATATCTTTAATTGTCTCTAATAGTTTCTTGTTAGAGTCTTGAAGATTCATTGCATATATTTACTTTCTTAATTTTTCTGGGTAATAAGATAGGGAAACAACTCAAATGCCCAAATACAGATAAAAGTGTATGCACAATGGAATATTATGCAGTCCTAAGAAAGAACAAAATTATACAATATGTCACGACATGAATGGAACTAGAAGATAAGTTGAATGAAGTTAGTCAGAAAAAAAAGATATAGATACAAAATGATCTTTCTCATATGTATGACTTAAAAATACACAGAAAAGTAGCAACAAACCATCAAAGACAATATAATGGATTTGTAGAGGGAGAAGGGGTCGAAAGGAGGGTCATTAGGATCCTTGGGGGAAAAGAAGTGGACATATTGATGATGGATGTGGTGCTGGAAGTATGTACACAGGAAACCATCACAAATGATATTGTAAGTCACAGGACTTCAATGATTAAAAAAAATAAGCTTTAAAAATCAGTACAAGTGCTGAAAATAAAGTTGAAAAAAGTAATTTTTCTGACAAAGACCTTGAATTCTAAATTAAGTAGCAGTAGAAATGGAATTGAAATGGTTTGTTCAATTCATTCAAAATGGCTTTTTTGCTTGTTTTGAGACCACACTCAGGTGATCCCTGACTGTGCTCAGGAGTACCCCTAGCAGTGCTCAGGGGATCATATGTGGTGCCTGAGATTCAAACCAGGGTCAACTGTATGCAAAACAAGTACCTTAACCTCTGTCCTATCTCTTTTATCCATGTTTCTAATTATTTTTTTTTAAATCTTTCAGTATCTATGACAGTATCTTGTGATTTTTTTCTTTCCTTTTATAAAAATGGTGTATCACATTAGCTGGTTTCAATATGTTAATTCATCATTGCATCCCTAGAATAAATCACACCATCATGATGTATGATCCTTTTGAGGTATTATTGAATCAAATTTGCTAGTAATTTGTTGAAAATCTTTGCTTTTATATTTATCAGAGATATTGATCTATACTTTCCTTTTTTTATATAGCTTTGGTATCCAGATAATGTTGGCCTGATAAATGTACTTATAAACATTTCTCCTTGGATATTTTTGTTTATTTTTTCCTTTTTTTTGGTATTGTTTTGTTTAAAGATTATGAGAGAGTTAGGCTAAAGTTCTTCTTTAAAGGATTAGTAAAATTTACTGTTAAAACCACCTGTCCAGGGATTTGTGAAGGGAATCTTTTATCATTATTTTGATTGTCATACTTGTGATCAGTACAGATTTTCTGTTTATTCTTATTTTAAGCCTGTTCAATTGTAGCACTGTAGCACAGTCCTCCCGTTGTTCATCGATTTGCTCGAGCGGGCTCCAGTAAAGTCTCCATTCTGAGACTTGTTGTTACTATTTTTGGCATATCGAATATGCCACGGGTAGCTTGCCAGGCTCTGCCTTGCGGGTGAGATACTCTTGGTAGCTTGCCAGGCTCTCCGAGAGGGATGGAGGAATAGAGCCCGGGTCGGTCTCTTGCAAGGTAAATGCCCTACCCGCTGTGCTATCACTTCAGCAAACAAAAATCTCTTAAAATAAATTGTTTTAGCATTTTATATTATTATACTAAACTATGAGATCTATGGGATCTCAAAAGTAAAAAAAGATTGCTTTTCTAAAACTGAAAATACCTTTAATTTTAATAACTAACTTTTTTAAAAGTTTTTGGGCCACACCTAGTGATGCTCAGAGGTTACTCCTGGCTGTGTGCTCAGGAATCACTGCAGGCAGTCTTCAGGGGACCACATGGAGTGCTAAGGATTGAAAGTAAGTAGGCTGGACACAAGACAAGCATCCTGCCCACTGTACTATTTCTCCAGAAACACAATTTACACTTTATATGTTATACTTACATTAAAGCATCATATTTAAGCACACATGCAAACACTGTTTATACTTTGAAGATGCAACTGGGGATAAAAAAAAAAAACAATGAAACTTTGCATTTGTGTACCAAGTGCAATGGAACAGAAGAGAAAGTAAGCAAGTTAAATGGTTAGAAATATTGTTTTACAAGTAAGCTAGGAAGAAATATTGGAGAGATTTGAAGTTTTATTTAAAGCTTACTAGTGAAATCCTATCTGATAAGGTAGCATTTGATTTACCAATTCAGCATCTGTATGGAACTGAACCCAATCTCTGAGGATGTAGCTCAGTTGGTAGAGCACATAGCTCGTGTGTGAGGCCCTCGGTCCAACCCACAACACCAAAAGAGAAATAAGCCTTAAACAAAAATAAAATAAAATTGGAAATTAAATTCTAGTTTTTATCCAGTTCATTTCCCTAAATTTTTTTGTTCGGGGGCCACACCTGGTGATGCTTGTGGGGGGGTTACTCCTGTCTCTACACTCAGGAATCACTCCTGCTGGTACTCAGGAGGACCATATGGATGTCAGGGACCAAACCCAGGTTGGTGGCATGTGAGGCAAGAACCCTATTTACTGTACTATCTCTCCAGCCCATACTTATCTAATAATGTACCCATTTCTTCTAAATTATCAATTTTTTTGGCATATAGTTTTCCAAATTGGTCTCTATAATTCTATTTCACTGTATCACTGTCATCCCGTTGCTCATCGATTTGCTCGAGCAGGCTTACAGTTTTCCTGAATGAATCCCATTGAATGAATGTCTAGGCATGGAATAACTATGTTGGGGGGTGGGGGTAGAGGGGGAGAGAACAAGAACATCTTCCCTCATCCATGTTGTCATCACTGTATCACTGTACCACTGTCATCCTTTGCTCATTGATTTGCTCAAGCAGGCACCAATAACATCTCCATTGTGAAACTTGTTGTTACTGTTTTTGGCATATCAAATACGACATGGGTAGCTTGCCAGGCTCTGCCATGAGGGGGGGGATACACTTGGTAGCTTGCCAGGCTCTCCGAGAGGGATGGAGGAATCAAACTTGGGTAGGTCACATGCAAAGCAAATGCCCTACCCTCTGTGCTATCGCTCCAGTCCATAATTCTATTTACTTCTATCATTTTTCTACCATTTTCTGTCATAATTGTTCATTCTGATTTTTTCTCTTATATTTTTATAAGATGAGCATGCAGCTTATCAATTGTATTTATTCTTTTTAAAACTTAGCTTTTAGTTTCTTTTATATTTTGTATTGGTTTAGGGAGCTTTGGTTTTTAATTAACATCAGACCCAATTTTTATTCCTTCTTCCTTCTTGTAATGTTTAGATGTATTTGTTAGTATCCAGTTGTTTTAACTGTAAGGCCAAATTGCTTACTTTGGGATTTTGTTGTTTCATTATAAAAGCTTGTATTACTTTAAACTTCTCTTTACTACTACTTTTGCAATACTACATAGGTCTTAATAACTTGTGGTTTTATTTTCCATTACATTAGTTTTCAGATTTTTTTTTAAATAAAAATTTTATTTTATTAAATCACCGTGTGGAAGATTACAATGCTTTCAGGCTTAGGTCTCAGTTATACAATGCTGAAACAACCATCCCTTCACCAGTGCCCATATACCACCACCAAAAAAAAAATAAAAAACACAGTACACCTCCTATCCTGCCCCCCCCACCTTGTAACTGATAAGTTTCATTTTACATTCTGTTTACTTTGGTTACATTCAATATTTCAACACATACCTCACTATTGTTGTTAGGAGTACCCCACTAGATTCAGACCTACTGTGAAGACAAATAAGGTCGCGCGGCTGCAATAGTGGCCACGCGGTTTTGAATTTCTGTACTTTAACACTAAGTCCAAGGAGATTTCTTCCAGATATTGGAGCATTACAGGCTTGAAAACCCAATCTGTGGTCGTCTTAATATGGCGGACACCACACACTTCATCCCCGGAGAGAAAGAGGAGAGAGAGAGAAATACCTTTCCCCTCCTGGGCGGGCACGGGGCCGAGGTTTAGTTCTCAGGCTGGAGACATTCTACGAGGAGTTGCCCATGCCGAAAGAGGTTTTGCTAGGTCTGGATTCACACTTGTGCAGCTGCGGAGAGGCCGCACATGCGTGCGGCCCCCGGGATCACATCTCGGCGGTGGGAGGGGCTGGTGCCTCCCCTAGTTTTCAGATTTTTTTTAACTTCTGCTTTACTGTCCTTTCTGACCAGTAGTTGCTAAGAAGCATACTGTTTGAGAAGCTTAGCTTTCTTTGTTGTGTTAGTCTAATTTTATAGTATTGTGATTTTTAAATGCTTGATATTATTTCGATCTTCATAAGTCACTGATATTTATTTTGTATCCCTACATGTTCTCTCTTTCAAAATGTTGTGGACTGAAAAATGTAAACTCAGCAGTTTGTGGTGAAATATTCTGTAGATAGCTATTAAGCAGATCTGTTTCAATTATTTAAGACTATTATTTCCTTATTTGCACTCTGTTTAGTTGATTTATCCATAGTTGTAAGTGAATTTTAAAAATCCTCTATTACTGCTCCTGTCAAGATTTTATTCTATCTTATTCTATTTTTAATTTTTTATCTTTATTCTAATTTTATTCTATTACCTATTGCTTAGTTTTTGGTGCTGTTTAATTTGATGCATATATATTAATAATTATATTTTATTGATGTATTGAGCCCTTAGTTACTATATAATGTCATCCCTATATTTTATTCACCATATCACTGTCATCCCGTTGCTCAACAATTTGCTCGAGCGGGCACCAGTAACGTCTCCATTGTGAGACTTTTTTGTTACTGTTTTTGGCATATCGAATACTCCATGGGTAGCTTGCCAGGCTCTGCCGTGCGGGTGAGATACTCTCGGTAGCTTGCGGGGCTCTCCGATAAGGGTGGAGGAATCGAACACGGGTGGATGGAGTGCAAGGCAAACAACCTACCTGCTGGGCTATTGTTCCTACCCAACCTCATTTCTTTACTATGTTACTTTATATTGCACATATGAGGAAGGTCATTCTGTGTTTACACCTTTCCTTCTAACTTCACTCAGCATGAAACTCTCCAGATCCACCCACATAGCTACAAATTGCATGACTCAGCTTTCCTTATGGCTGAGTAGTATTTCAGTGTGTCTATGTGCCACCATTTCTTTTTCAGAGTGTTCTGTTCCTGAACACTTGAGTTGTTTTCAGAGTTTGGCTATTGTCAATAGTGCAGCAATTAACATAGCAATGCAAATATCTTTTAGGCCTGTGAGGTAAACGCCAAGATACAGAATTGCTGGATTATATGGGAGATCAATTCCTAGTTTTATGAGAG
The DNA here is from genome assembly GCF_027595985.1 of Sorex araneus. Lineage (NCBI taxonomy): Eukaryota > Metazoa > Chordata > Mammalia > Eulipotyphla > Soricidae > Sorex > Sorex araneus. The sequence continues at coordinate 51,574,045 of NC_073312.1, forward strand.
GTATCCATATTGTTTTTCAAAAATACAACCAAAAAATAAAGACTGAACCAGTCCCGTCAGAGCCAGAAATGGATGATGGTTCCTTTTTCCCCACCTCCTCAACAACTTGAGTTGTTTTTGTTCTTTGCGATGTGTTCCAGACTTACTGGTGTGAAGTGATATCCCATCATTGTTTTGATTTGCATTTTCCTGATGATAAATGATGCCAACCATTTTTTATATGCCTTTTGGCGATCTGTATGTTTTCCTTGAAGAAGTTTTTGTTCATCTCTTCCTCACATTTTTTGACATGTAAAGTTGCTTTTTTCTTGTAAAGTTCTAATAGTGCCTTTATATATCTTGGCTATTGTCAAATGAATATGAGCAAATATTTTCTCACAGTCTATAGGGTATCTTTTTATTCTTATTGTTACTTTTTTTTGCAGTGCAAAATCTTCTTAGTTTGACGTAGCAGAATTTTTATTAGTTCTTGCTAGTCCCTTCTATCTTATATAGTTTCTGTTGAAAACTTCACAGATGGCCTTATTGGGGTTGCCATTTATGTGATTTGATTTTCCCTAGTTTTTTGCTGTGTGCTGTTCTTATCATAGTTCTTAACACTAATTATACTATATAATTGGTTTTTTTGTGTTTGAGACTCTTAGAGGTTGTGGTTGTTGTACTTGAACATCTAGTAACCTTCTCAAATTAGTTCTCAGCTGCAACTTTTTAAAGAAGAATTTCTAGCCTTTTCTACCTCTTTCCTCCTTCTGAACACTATCATGTGAACATTGTGCCTCTTAACATATTTCATAGGAATCTTATACTATTTTAACATTTTACTCTTCTTTTAAAATTTGCTGTTCTATTTGGATGTTTCCCACTGTGTGTGTGTGTGTGTGTGTGTGTGTGTGTGTGTGTGTGTGGTGTTCTAGGAACTGAACCCAGGGTGCCTCATAGATGCCTCAAGTTCTTTGCAGGCCCCTGCCATATTATTGAACTCATCCTATCTATAAATATTTTCTTCTTGTTTATTATTAAACCCTTCAATTATATTATCTAGATCAGCAATTACATTTTTAAACCCATTATTTCTTTTTGAAGCTTAATAGTTTCTCTGTCATTGTAACAAATTTCATTTTATCAATTATTTTTCTGGTTTTACTATCTAACTGGTGTTATTAACACTTCTTCGGGTAAGCTATTCAGTTAGGGGAGGGGGATGTTGTTTTTGCTCCATAATTTGTGAAAACTTCCTGTGTGCTTATTTTAAGATTGCACACTGTGTGTTGGATTGAGCAGCTATTCTTTATTAGTTTGATGTGTAGGCCTTATATCAGAATGATAGATTGCAGGACAGGATCCTGGGTTATGTTCCCAATATACTCAGACGTCTATTCCTTTATATATTGACATTTCTACATGGGTTTAGATGATTGAAAATCTAGGGCCCACACAAGTTAGAAACCAAGGCAAGAGGGAACAAAGAAATTAGTAATGAGGGTTACCAACCTTAATGCCTTGCAAGAGTCTACTAAGATCCTAAATTAGGTCACAAGAGCTACAGTCACCCTCTTCTCTAGGCCAAATCCTCAGTCCACACTTTCCTAGCTTTTTCATGTTGTCAATTACCCCTCAACTGTAGTTTAGTCTTGACTTGTAGAGTCTGCTACTCAAATATTTCTCAAGAAGAAGAGAGATCTGCAGCTGTGGTTCAGATATAAAGGCACAGTCAGAAAAGATGAGAATGGTTCTTAAAGTCTATAGGCGCTGGCAATAATAATAATAATAATAATAATAATAATGCTCCCTTTACAAGTTGTTTATAATGCCAATGCTATTGATACCAACTACAATACAGTGCAGGAAGCCGTATAGATTAATATAATCCCAGCAACAGGCCAGCCCCCATCCCTACCCCCAAGACTTCAGCTCCAGTCCTGCACACCAAAGTGTCAGCCCCACTCTAAGCTGGACCATGCCAGCTGCTGCAAGAACTATCTGATGGCCTCAGGCAGCCTCAGCAGCTGGGGCTTCTCCCGTTCAGCCCCAGATCCTTGGCTGTGTCCTGGCAGTCTGGTCTCCAGCCATTGCTGGCCTCTTTTGGCATGCCAGCATATAGCCACACGGCTGTGCTCCCCAGTACCCCATTGCTCTCCAGAGGAACATTTTGCTCCTGTCATGCAGTCACAGAAGCCCGGATGACCTAACAGAGTGTGTGGTCTTCAGACCCTGAGGTAGGCCCTTGACTAATAGCCCGGCTCTCTTTCCCAGTGCCCTGCATACCTGCTGAGCAAGTTTGCATTGTTCATATCCTCTCTGCAGTCTCCAGCTCGCCCTCCCCGTGAAAGCTCTACTCCTCTGACCATCTGGTCTTTCTTCGGGCTCGGTATAGCATGCATTTAACATTTGGTTGAGAAAGTAGGGAAGAAAGTATCACATTTTTACTCATCTGTCATCTTGCCCCCCATCTTTCCTTTAATCTGTTTGATTTTTCCTAAACCCTATTTATTATCTACAGCCAACCTATGCTCTTTAAATCATTCTAAACAGGCTTCTCTCAAGACAGATAATAAGCCTTTTAACCTAGGATTGGCCATCGTTCCCAGTTGGTTGGTTTTTTTTTAACCTTTCCTGCTTCCGTTTTTTTTTTTTTAATTCTTTTTTCCTCCATGAGCCCAGTGGGCACAGCTCATGGTTGCCAAGTATTATGCAGTATTGCCTCAAGGTCAAGTGCCATGCCTGGTCTGGGGAATTCCGAAGGACTGATATCAGTTCAGTCCCTGGAGGCCAAAGGTCTCATCCCAGAGAGAAAAAAAAACGCCTACACACAGAAGAGAAATAACTTCCCAGGATAGAATCTATAAAGTGCCATCTAATGCACAAATGGGTGTCTTACTTCACTGGCGTATGGTGCAAAATTGAGGTGTCCAGAAAGCCCACTTTCTGATGCTATTGTCACGCTCCTGGTTATCTCCACTGGCTCTTCCTTCTGAGTCTCCTTAACAGCAGTTCTCTTCCTGGCCTCTAAATGTTGACATGCCATAGATTTAACCATAAGCCTCCTTTTCTCTGCTTTATACTTTCCTGCTCTGGAAAACCTTAATGTCATGAAAAAGATTACGTGACTTTAAATACTATCTCTATGCTGATAGCTACCAGATTTCTATCTCCTTTCCAGACTCTTCTTTGAATGACAGGTCATATAATCAACTATTTGGTTATGATAACCAGAGATATCTTAAAGACAGCCCAAACTTAGCAGAGTCAGACTGGGCCCCGGGGAGATAGCACAATGGACTGGGCTCTTGCTTTGCATGTAGAAGCCCCAGGTTTGATCACCAACACTACACAATCCCCCCAACTCTGCAGAGAGCAACCCCTAACATTGATCCAGTTGTAACCCCCATGACTGCAGTGTTGGACCCTCCTCCTGTCTAAAACTGTGTTAAATGAAGTGTTAGATTCAATTTCTTTTATTTATGTATTTATTTATGTATTTATTTATTTATTTATTGCTTTTTGGGTCACACCTGGCTATGCATAGGGGTTACTCCTGACTCTGCACTCAGGAATTACTCCTGGCAGTGCTTGGGGGACCATATGGGATGCTGGAACTCAAACCAGAGTCAGCCTCGTGCAAGGCAAACACCCTACCCACTGTGCTATTGCTCCAGCCCCAGATACAATTTCTTTTGTGTGCCTTTCTTTGTTTCTGTCTCTGTCTCTCTTTCTCTCTCTCTCACACACACACATACTATAAACACATTTTCATACGTACCACTGCCATTTACATTCTGTTTCTCATGCACTTTTCCATTTACAGAGTTATATAGGGAAACAAACAACAACAACAATTTAAAAAAAGAACACCTAAAATAATCTTGGAACCTTTTGTCTTACTCCCACTATATCCAACCTGACTGGGTTATACATACATTTGTTAGTATATGAACAAAATTTTACTTTTGGTGGTTTAACTGAGTAGGAATTTCTATTTTTCACACAAGGAGTTCAAAGATTTTCAGTCTGAATTGAGAAAAATCCCTGAGCTTCCATCCTGACTATTTCCTTAGTGAGTGACTTTGTCCTTATGCTTGTTGCCCCTTGTCCTCAAGATGGCTGTTCCACACCAGTGTCTGCAACCCGGGCAGGAAGAAGGGGAAGAATAAAGGGGAAAAGTCATTTGACAGTTGAATACACTTCCTTTTAAAGAGCTTTGCCAGATTGCCTGCCCAGCAATTCCCTTTCAGTTCTCATTGGCTAGATTGACATCACATGGGTTGTCCTTAGTTGTGAGAGAGTTTCCTAGCTTGGGTTTTTTTTTTTTTTGGTTAGGCACATTGTCAACCTAAATAACAAATCTATTCTAAATGCTATATAACTTTTATTTTATAGTTTTATATTAGAAAAGGATGCAGGGAGAATGAATGTTGGGAAAACAGTCTGAAGTGTCTGTCATAAAATCCATTAATAAGTTATCCTTCTTATCCAAGAGGTATCATAAATGTGTCCCTTTCTCTATATTTGCTCTAATAATTCTTCCCATGAAGTTACTTGTGTCTTTAACCAGATTTCTAACTGCCAGTATCCAGCTGTTTCTCTACCCAAAAGACCCAGTATTTTTCAAAGTATATATCAGATCTTGTCTTTATGATTCTGATATCAAATGCCTATTACTTGTCACTATTTGTCACTTTAGGAAAAATAAAATCTAATCACTTATCATAAGCCACAGCCCTTGTTTGTTTGCACACTTCCCTACCTCTCTGGTTTCCTTACATTGAATTCCTTATACATTTCTCAAATGTATTAATTGTGTGCCTACTTCTTTTAAAACACAACTTTAGGCAGAGGTCAAGTAGTGAACAAATCCAAACAAAGCATCTCCATTCACTTAGTGGACACTCCAGTAGTGGGAGACAAATATATGATGGATAGATGTGAAAATTCATCTGTTTGTTTAATATAGGCATCTCTCACTGAAGATTTACTTCTGGAATCAGGCAGGTCTTGCCTACTCTGTTCACCATTCTAGCCCCAAAGCCTAAATCGGTCAGTGTGTAACATGTGGAAGCACTTAATAAATATTTGTTGATGGATGAATAAATCAGTGAATGAGTGAAGTGGATGTGAAATAAGCCCTTGAAAGGCAATGTGAGTGCTCTGATAAGCAGAAAGTGGGGGAGGGGCCTTCTAAGATAGGGAGAATTATGAGTGTAAAAACAGGAAGGAAATGCTGTGCTCTTCTTAGTAGGCAATAAGCCATTTGAGATTAGAATCATAAAAGATATTAGAGGGTGGATTTGTGACTGATGAGAAAAGGTTTCCATAATCAGGCTTTATTTGGGGCAGCATTCAAGCTAAACAAATTGGGCCAGAGAGATAGTACAGGGATTAAGGCACTTACCTTGCTTGCTGACAAGTCCAGTTTAATTCTCAGCAACACAAATGGTAGCCCCCCAAAACTGTCAGGAGTAATCCCTGAGCACAGAACCAGGAAAAACTCTGAGCCCAAAGTAAAAAACATGTCAAGTGTGGCCCAAAAGCAAATACAATAAAATAATTTAAAAAATAATGAAAACATGGGGGCTGGAATGATAGTACAGTGGGCAGGGCATTTGCCTTGCATGTGGCCAACCCGGGTTCACTCCACAGTATATCATATGGACCCCTGAGCACTGCCAAAAGTAATTACTGAGTGCAGAGCAAGAAGTAATAGGTGTTACCCAAAAGCATCACCAGGTATGACCCAAAAAAGCCAATAATAAAATAAAAAATAAAATTATAAAACTATTTTTTTTAATTTAAATAACAGATGGGGCTGGAGTAATAGCACAGTGGGTAAGATGTTTGTCTTGCACACAGCCGACCTGGGTTCAATTCCCAGCATCCCATATGGTCCCCTGAGCACTTCCAGGGGTAATTCCTGAGTGTAGAACCAGGAGTAACCCCTGTGCATCACCAGATGTGACCTAAAAAGCAAAAAATAAATAAAAATTTATTTGCTTTTAGGTCACACCTGGCGATGCACAGGGGTTACTCATGGCTCATACACTCAGGAATTACTCCTGGTGGTGCTCAGGGGACCATATGGGATGCTGGGAATCGAATTCAGGTCGGCCGCGTGCAAGGCAAATGCCCTCTTCACTGTGCTATTGTTCCAGCCCCTAAATATATATTCTTAAAATATTATAATATAATGCTGACACCCAAGGACAGTAGACACAAAGTCCAAGAATATTGCTCCATAGTTGGAAGCCTGTCTCATGAGCTGGGGAGAATGTAGCTGGAATAGAAAAGAAATCACTAAGTCAACGATGGTTGGAGGAATAGTTTGGGATGTGAAATGTGTGCTGAAAGTAGATAAAGGACCAAACGTGATAGCCTCTCCATATCTATATTGCAAAACATAATGCCCAAAAATAGAGAGAGTATGGGGTAATTGTCCACCACAGAGACTGGGAAGGGTTGGAAAGGGTGAGGGTATACTGGGGGCATTAGTGGTGGAGAATGTGCACCAGTGGAGGGATGGGTGTTGGATTATTGTATCACTGAAACTCAAACATGAAATTTTTGTAACTGTATCTCACAGTGATTCAATAAATAAATAAATAAAATATATATTCTAACATCAACAAATCACTCATACATTATTCCACCCATATTGTCATTCCCAATCTCCTTTCTGCATACAAATCCTTTCCTATCTTTCTGCTCTTCCTCCTTGCACAGCCAGGTTAACCATGTACCTCCCTGCCAGGTTGCTGATGAACCCTGCATTCTTAGCACATTAAATGAAATGTATTTGCTTTTATCTGCCATGTGCTCACCCCCACCACACACACTTTACATTTGCTGAGGGCAGGAACATATTTTATTTTCCTCTGTATTCATGATCCCTGGCATATTATATCACATTCAGTAAGCTTTCAACTAAATAATTGGAAAGAAAGAAAGAAAGAAAGAAAGAAAGAAAGAAAGAAAGAAAGAAAGAAAGAAAGAAAGAAAGAAAGAAAGAAAGAAAGAAAGAAAGAAAGAAAGAAAGAAAGAAAGAAAGAAAGAAAGAAAGAAAGAAAGAAAGAAAGAAAGAAAGAAAGAAAGAAAGAAAGAAAGAAAGAAAGAAAGAAAGAAAGAAAGAAAGAAAGAAAGAAAGAAAGAAAGAAAGAAAGAAAGAAAGAAAGAAAGAGAGAAAGAAAGAGAGAAAGAGAGAAAGGAAGAAAGAAAACACCTAAATCAGGGACCAGAGGGATAGTACTTGCCTTGCACACATGAAATCCTGGTTTGATCCCAGCATCCATATGGTCCCCTAAGGCTACCAAAAGTGATCCCTGAGAGCAGAACCAGGAGAAACCCCTGGCACTGCTGGGTGTGGCAAAAAAAATTGAATCAAAATCAAGGAACTGGTGTAATGGGCAGTGGGCAAATTTGCATTATGCTACAAGTTATCATTTGTCTCAATGAATTATCCCAAGTTTGAATAATTATATTAAGTATCAACCATTTGTTCTTCAAATCACTTGCCACATTTAATCCTTTCAGTAGCCCTATGAGTTAAAGGCTGTTACTGACCCATTTTAAGGACACAGAAGCTGAGAGAAATTAAGCAACTTCCCAGGATCACAAATCTAATAAGAAGTCTTTGAAGCTGATTCTAGGGTCAGGGTCTTAACCAGTAAATGCAAGATTGTCAGCTGACAGCACTGTAGCACTGTAGCACTGTCGTCTTATTTTTCATCGCTTTGCTTGAGCAGGCACCAGTAACTCTCCACTGTGAGACTTGTTACTGTTTTTGGCATAATACGCCACCACGGGTAGCTTGCCAGGCTCTCATGTGTGGGCAGGATACTCTCAGTAGCTTCCCGGGCTCTCCGAGAGGATGGAGGAATTGAACATGGGTCGGCCACGTGTAAGGCAAACGTCATACCCGTGTCAGCTGATAGCATATATAATTAACTCAAGGTATGAACTGCAAGAATGATATACACTGTCACTGTCACTGTCATCCCATTGCTCATTGATTTGCTTGAGTGGGCACCAGTAACGTCTCCATTGTGAGACTTGTTTGTTACTGTTTTGGGCATGTTGAATACGGCACGGGTAGCTTGTCAGGCTCTGCTGTGCAGGCGAGATACCCTCGGTAGCTCGCTACTAAAACTATATACACAGGAACAAAAATAAGAGGAGAGCATATATCTTAGCAAGAAAATCAAGAGAGGTACATAATTAGAATAAATTTTCAGGGCACATTGTCAAAAAAAGGACTCATCTGGCATACACATTCACATGGAATCCAATCCTCCCAGATCAGAAACTGATGTCTTAACTAAGACTATTTAAGTCAGTGTTTAGTAGTTAAAGGCAAAGGCGTCTGAGTGAAACAGATCAAGGTTTAAGTCTCAATCTGGTTCATTGTCGTGGCAAGCAAATGGTTTCTTCCAAATTTTATTATCCTAACTGCAGATAAGATCCCTAGCTGTTTGTGGAGATCAAGTGAAATAATGCAAGTTAAGTATCTAGTGATGTGCCTGGCACATAGAAAGTACTCAAATTAGTCGTTGCTACTAGGTCATGCTGAGTAGTATCGTGGAGGCACCAAATCAGAAATCATTCTAGGGAATGGCATGCAATATATGTGAACAGTAGGAACCCCTACCTTTTGCTGGGAGTCAGAGAGGGGGTGTTTAGCATGATCTGAGAAGATACCCTATGAGTATTCACAACCAGAGACTTTTGCTACATGTATCTCACATTTGAGAGCAATAATTCAGCTGTGTTTATGTCATAATCTGAAGAAAAAATACTAGGAGATTCCTATTACATAGCTTTTGATTCTATTTTAATATTTTGGGTCAAAAATTTTTGAATGGATAGTAAAACTACGTCTTCCAGAAGCCTCCATGTCTGCCATCTTCTGGTCGAAAGTTCTTGAAAGAATCCTTTGTCACCCAGGCCCTGTGATAGGTCACGTTAGCATTCCCTGAAGTCCCATCCCTCATATTTACTTGGTCAACTGCTGATAAATTTGATCTTTGCAAAGAACTTTTTTGTTAGCAAGCACTGCTCAGAGGTCACTCCTGGCCCTCTGCTTAGCAGTCACTCCAGGCAGATATCAAGGGGGCCATATGAGGGCTGGGAATTGAATCCAGTTTGGCCACGTGCAAGGCAAGTACCCCAACCACATGTACTCAGCCGCCATTCCATGTTATAATCAAGAAAATATTTTATAGCCTGAGATATAAGTAACTCATTCAATATCACATACTACTATGAAAAGAAAGTTGAAATCTGAACTATTATTCTTAACCTAGAGTCTTCTATTGTAATCTATTCCAAACTGCTTACAGATATTTCGTAGTAAATCAACTTAAAGGGTTCTGAAGTCAGATTACGTGACTCTATATGAGACTCTATATCTTTCTAAGAAAGATTCAAAAGATCATCTCTACCCAGGTGGCATTTTGTCTTAAAATACCTGCCTTTCAATGCAAGGATGGCTTAACATTTGCAAGTTAATCAACATAATACATCACACCAATAAGAGGAAAATTTAAAAACATATGATCATATCAATAAATGTAGACAAAGCTTTTGACAAGACCCAGCACCTGTTAATGATTAAAAAAAAAACTCGGGGCTGGAGCGATAGCACAGCGGGTAGGGCGTTTGCCTTGCTCGCGGCCAACCCGAGTTCAAATCCCAGCATCCCATATGGTCCCCTGAGCACCACCAGGAGTAATTCCTGAGTGCAGAGCCAGGAATAACCCCTGTGCATCGCCAGGTGTGACCCAAAAACCTAAAAAACAAACAAAAACAAAAAAAAAAAAAACCTCTCAGAAAAATTAGAGTTGAAGGAAACTTCCTCAATATAATCAAAGCCATCTACCATAATCCCACAGCAAACATTATTCTGAATGGGGAAAAATTAAAAACCTCCCTCTATAATCAGGGACAAGACAAGATTTCCCACTCTTGTCACTTCTATTCAATATAGTACTGGAAGTACTTGCCATAGCAGTTAAGGAAGAAAAAACTATTAAGGGCACCCAGGTAGGAAAAGAAGTCAATCTCTCACTATTTACAGATGACAAGGAAATGAAAACACATCCCATGCTCATGGTTTGGGAGAATTAACATTGTAAAAATGTCAATACTCCCCAAGGCATTATATAGACTCGTTGGGGTCCCTATAAGAATACCTATGACATTTTTCAAAGAAATAAATCAAACACTCCTGAAATTCATATGGAATAATAACCCCCCATGAATAGCTAATGCAATCCTTGGGGAAAAGAAGATGGGAGGCATCACCTTATGCCACTTCAAACTGTACTACAAAGCAGTAGTAATTAAAACAGCATGGTATTGGAATAGACAGACCTGTAGACCAATGGAATAGAGTTGAATATCCTGGCACAGACCCTCAAATATATGATCACCTAATCTTTGAAAAAGGAATAAGAAACATGAAGTGGAGCAAGGAAAATCTCTTTAACAAGTAGTGCTAGGAAAACTGGACAGCTACATGTTTTTAAAAAAAATAACTCTAACCTCTATCTAACATCATGCACAAAACTCAAATCAAAATGGAATAAAGACTTCAACATCAGACCTGAATCCATAAAGCACATGGAAGAAAACATAGATAAAATACTCTGTAACATTGAAGTTAAAGGCATATTCAAAGAAAAAACACCACTGATCAATCAAGTGGAAGCAAAGATTAACAACTAAGACTACCTTGAACAAAGACACTTCTGCACCTCAAAAGAAACAGTGATCAAGTTACAAAGACAGTCTATGGAAAGAGAAAAAAATGCTCTACATCACTTATCATCAGGGAGATGCAAATCAAAACAACAATGAGAAATTATCTCACACCACAGATACTGGCACACATCTAAAAGAGCAAGAACGACCAGTGCTGGCAGATGCAGGGAGAAAGGAACTATCATTCATTGTTGGTTGGAATGCTGAATGGTCCAGCCTTTTTGAAAACAATATTAACATTCCTCAAAAAACTCAAAATTGAACTTCCATTTGTCCCAGTAATACCACTTCTGGGAATATACCTGGGTGTCCAAAAGCACCATCTGCACTTATATGTTCATTGCAGCACTATTCACAATAGCCAGAATCTGGAAACAACCCAAATGCCTGAGAACAGACAAATGGATAAAGAAACTGTGGTACATCTACACAATGGAATACTACACAGCTGTTAAGGAAAATGAAGTCATGGAATTTGCCTATAAATGGATATACATGGAATGTATCATACTGAGTGAAATGAGTCTGAAGGAGAAGTATAAATATAGAATGACTGCACTCATCTGTGGGATATGAAAAATAATGATATGAAACTAAGCCAGAGAAAACAGGAGCCAGGAGGACTGATTAAAGGTAGGAAATAACCACAAGTGTGGGGGGGCATAGGGTAGTTAAGATATAGAAGGGTCCAGTATGATGACAATAGTTGGAAGTGATCACTCTGGACAAGAACTGAGTTTTGAAAGTATGTAAAGGGACATATATGATAACCTTTCAGCATCTGTATTGCAAACTATAATGCCTAAAATGAGAGCGGGAGAGAGGGAGAGGGAGAGAGAGAGAGAGAGAGAGAGAGAGAGAGAGAGAGAGAGAGAGAGAGAGAGAGAGAGAAGATGTGTCTGCTATAGCTGCAGGCTGCGGGGGGGAGGGGGTTAGGGGAGGGGAAAAGAAACTAGAAAAATTGGTGCTGGGAAATTACACTGGTGGAGGGAATGGTGTTGGAACATTGTATGAGTGGAACCCAACTGTGAACACATTTGTATTGCTCTATCTCACGGTGATTCAATAAAAAAAAAAATTCAAAAAATAAAACCTGCCCCTCGGGGTCTGGAGATATTGCAGTGGTAAGGATGTATACTTAGCATGCACCCAACCTGGGCTCAACTCCCAATCCTCCTTGGAGGACTACATGGTACTCCAACCATAGCCAGGTGAAGTCCTGGAGACCTTCCAAGCACCACAAGGTGTGACCATAGAGGGTTCCAGCACCACCAAGGAAATTCCCAAATATCATCAAATCCTCAAGCCCTTGTTTTGAACCACCAGACCAGGAGGACTGGATGGACCAGTGGAGCCCCATGTCTCCTGAGAACAGCTTGGGAGGCCAAAAACAGAAACAAAAACCTAAACAAACCTTCGACTCTAGCATAATGTGTTTGGGGGAGCATGGCCAGAATGCCCAGAGGTCTGTCCCAGGTGGGGGCATCTTAAATAGTTCTATTGTTAACCCTTCATCTGTTCAGACTATTCCCTCCTTCTGTGTTTCTAACCATATTTATATTCAAAAATTACAACTTATTCTTTATAAGTACTCCACCCTCTCTGATAAAATAGGTAACAAATATCTAAGTCTTCAACCCATGCAACCATTTACACCAAGGGCAACAGGGCACCAAGATGGATACTATGATCTACACCATTCTAATTACTAATCTCCCCTGCCCAGCTTGACATTTTTCAAAAGTAGTTTTTTGCTGAAGGAAAATCCTGCAAACACCAGCAAATGACAGCAGTGATTGATATCAACGCCTAAAGATTTGGGGGGAAACAAGGAAGAGATACGAATGGCCAAAAGACACATGAAAAACTGTTCTACATCACTAATCATCAGGGAGATGCAGATCAAAACAAACATGAGATACCACCTCACACCACAGAGACTAGCACACATCCAAAAGAACAAAAGCAACCGCTGTTGGAAAGGATGTGGGGAGAAAAGGACCCTTCTACACTGGTGGGAATGCCGACTGGTTCAGCCCTTCTGGAAAACAATATGGACGATTCTCAAAAAATTAGATATTGAGCTCCCATTTGACCCAGCAATACCACTGCTGGGAATATATCCCAGAGAAGCAAAAAAATATAGTCAAAATGACATCTGCACTTATCTGTTCATCACAGCACTGTTTACAATAGCCAGAATCTGGAAAAAACCCGAGTGCCCTAGAACAGATGACTGGTTGAAGAAACTTTGGTACATCTATACAATGGAATACTATGCAGCTGTTAGAAAAAAGGAGGTCATGAATTTTGCATATAAGTGGATAGGCATGGAAAGTATCATGCTAAGTGAAATGAGTCAGAGAGAGACAGACATAGAAAGATTGCACTAATCTGTGGAATATAGAATAACAGAATAGGAGACTAACACACAAGAATAGAAGAATAACAGAAATAAGTACCAGGAGGTTGACTCCATGGTTTGGAGGCTGGCCTCACATTCTGGGGAGAGGGCAACTCAGAGAAGGGATCACCTAGTATAATGTGGTCAAAGGCCATGCGGGGGAAGGGTGATGCGGGCTGAATGTAGACTAGAGACTGAACACAATGGCCACTCAACACCTCTATTTCTTTTTTTTTTTAATTTATTTATTTTTAATTAGATAATCACCGTGAGGGTACAGTTACAGATTTATACACTTTTGTGCTTATACTTCCCTCATACAAAGTTCGGGAACCCATCCCTTCACCAGTGCCCATTCTCCACCACCCGTAAACCCAGCGTCCCTCCCACCCTCCCCAATCCCATCTCCCCCCCACCCCACCCTGCCACTGTGGCAAGGCATTCCCTTCTGTTCTCTCTCTCTAATTAGCTGTTGTGGTTTGCAATAAAGGTGTTGAGTGGCCGCTGTGCTCAGTCTCTAGCCCTCATTCAGCCCGCAACTCCCTTCCCCCACATGGCCTTCGACTACAATGTAGTTGGTGATCGCTTCTCTGAGTTGACCTTTCCCCGGAACGTGAGGCCAGCCTCGAAGCCATGGAGTCAACCTCCTGGTACTTATTTCTACAGTTCTTGGGTGTTAGTCTCCCACTCTGTTATTCTATATACCATAGATGAGTGCAATCTTTCTATGTCTGTCTCTCTCTTTCTGACTCATTTCACTCAGCATGAAACTTTTCATGCCCATCCACTTAACTACAAAATTCTTGACCTCCTTTTTTCTAACAGCTGCATAGTATTCCATTGTATAGATGTACCAAAGTTTCCTCAACCAGTCATCCGTTCTGGGGCATTCGGGTTTTTTCCAGATTCTGGCTATTGTAAACAGTGCTGCGATGAACATACATGTGTAGATGTTGTTTCGATTGTACTTTTTTGCCTCTCTGGGATATATTCCCAGCAGTGGTATTGCTGGGTCAAATGGGAATTCAATATCTAATTTTTTGAGAGTCGTCCAAATTGTTTTCCAGAAGGGCTGAACCAGTCGGCATTCCCACCAGCAGTGAAGAAGGGTCCCTTTCTCCCCACATCCTCTCCAACAGCGGTTGCTTTTGTTCTTTTGGATGTGTGCTAGTCTCTGTGGTGTGAGGTGGTATCTCATGGTTGTTTTGATCTGCATCTCTCTGATTATTAGTGATGCAGAGCACTTTTTCATGTGCCTTTTGGCCATTCGTATTTCTTCCTTGGTAAAGTTTCTGTTCATTTCTTCGCCCCATTTTTTGATGGGGTTGGATGTTTTCTTCTTGTTTTTTTTGGGGGGGTCACACCCAGCGATGCACAAGGGTCACTCCTGGCTCATGCACTCAGGAATTACTCCTGGCGGTGCTCGGGGGACCATATGGGATGCTGGGATTCGAACCCGGGTCGGCTGCGTGCAAGGCAAACGCCCTACCCACTGTGCTATCACTCCAGCCCCCTCAACACCTCTATTTCGAACCACAACACCTAATTAGAGAGAGAGAACAAAGAGGAATACCCTGCCACAGTGGCAGGGTGGGGTGGGGGGAGATGGGGTTGGGGAGGGTAGGAGGGATGCTGGGTTTACCGGTGGTGGAGAATGGGCACTGGTGAAAGGATGGGTTCTCGAACTTTGTATGAGGGAAACATGAGCACAAAAATGTATAAATCTGTAACTGTACCCTCACGGTGATTCACTAATTAAAAATAAATAAATTTTAAAAAAAGATCTGGGGGGAAAGAAAAGCCTCTTCAACTGTACTTGGAAGCTCAATCCCCATCCCCAGCAGTAATAGCGAGAGGGAAGGCATTCCATTAGTGAAAGGAGTCTAATCTGAGTTTTCGTGCATGGAAGGTATATGCTCCCCTTTAATCTACACCCTTCATCCAACTCCTGAAGATTTATTTGACTTGACAGTTTTTCGGTCCTCATTTTGAACAATGGTGGCATCCTGGATCACTCTCGAAAGAGAGATCCTTTCCAAAACTGAACGTGTCATGAAGAAGGGGGCTTTTTGCAGAAGTGAAAAAAAAGAATACTTGACTCCTCTCGTCATGCAGTTCTCTCCCAGCATATGTCTGAAATATCTGTTTAATCTGAAATCCAAATAAAAAAAAGTTCCATGAAGAAATTTGGAAAAATGAGAATACAATATCATTTCACTACAAAAATATAAGCCTAGTTATCAAGAGAGAAAGACAAGGAGATATTATTTGCCTGAGAGAATCCGCTGGCTCAGGAGCAGAAAAGCATAACACACGCATATAAGGGTTTAGATATTTCAAGGATGGAGCTGGAGCAATAGCACAGCGGGTAGGGCATTTGCCTTGTATGCGGCCAACCCAGGTTCAACTCCCAGCATCCCATATGGTCGTCCGAGCACCGCCAGGAATAATTCCTGAGTACAAAACCAGGAGTAACCACCGTGCACCGCCGGGTGTGAACCAAAAAGAAAAAAAAAAAAGATAGTTCAAGGAACTTGCACAGGCACCATAGGAAGGAAGCCACCTCAATCTAATCTGTCAATCTTGCTTGCAGCACTTTCCCTAAGTGTGTCCATGGACCTTTTATCTGCCAATGGTGAGTTACATTGTCCAAGTAACATTAATAAGTGTATATGCACATATATTTTATGTTAAAATCCAAAATGCAGGGCCGGAGCAATAGCACAGCGGGTAGGGCGTTTGCCTTGCACGCGGCCGACCCGGGTTCGATCCTCAGCATCCCATATGGTCCCCCAAGCACTGCTAGGAGTAATTTCTGAGTGCAAAGCCAGGAGTAACCCCTGAGCATTGCTGGGTGTGACCCAAAAAGCAAAAAAAAATCCTAAATGCAGTGTTCCAAAGCAATACAAAGTTTGAGAAGCAAAATAATTTTTTAAATCATCAGTTTCAACAATAGAAAATTCTGATTTGTACTCTTTACCCAGCTTGGTGGTCCAGTGTTATTTATCCAAAAACTTTCCAAGCATGT
Source organism: Sorex araneus (assembly GCF_027595985.1). NCBI lineage: Eukaryota > Metazoa > Chordata > Mammalia > Eulipotyphla > Soricidae > Sorex > Sorex araneus. Next base: position 51,590,226 of record NC_073312.1, read on the forward strand.
GTGCTGTTGTTTTCAAGCAATGAAATATTTGCTGTGTGCTACCATTGTTTTGTTTTTTATTATTGAATCACCATGAGCTACATGGAAAGTTCTTTAAAATAAAAATTACTCTGGGGGCTGGAGCGGTAGCACAGCAGGTAGGGTGTTTGCCTTGCACACGGCTGACTCGGGTTTGATTCCCAGCATCCCATACAGTCCTCTGGGCAAAGACAGGAATAATTCCTGAGTGTGGAGCCAGAAACAAACCCTGAGCATCGCTAGGTGTGACTCAAAAAGAAAAAAAAAAATTGTCTGACCCAAGACACGGTTCAAATGACTAAGCTCATTCTTTGCATGCAGGAAATCTAGGTTCAATACCTGATGCCTCGTGTCCCCCTGAGAAACATGGGAAGTGAGCACAGTGCCTGGAGTGGACCTTGAATGCCATCAGGTCTGACAAAAAAAAAGAGAAGAGAAAAGAGGAGAGGGGTGGGGAGGGGAAGTGGGGAGGGAGAGGGGAGAGGAGAAGAGAGGAGAGGAGGGGAGGGGAGTACAGGGGAGGGGAGAAGGGGGGAGATGAGGGAGGTGAAAGGAGAGGAAAGGAGAGAAGAGTATTACTCCCCTCTCATTTCATCTCCTTTATGCACTTTTCTTATGCACTTTCTGTATACTTCCTTCCTTGGGTAGCCCACCCACTCATTCATGTATCTGTGAATAAAAGTAAATTGTGTGTATATGTATATACACTATATAAATATGTGTATGAAAGAGAAATAAGGGTCTGTATACACTGGAAAAACAGTTTTAGTGGTTTGAGGACAATAATCAAGAAAAATTTCCCATGATAGAAAGCTATTATCTCTGCATGACCATTTTATCAAGTGCCTTAATTTGCAAGTGTACCCCACTTACAGAGTTAAGTTTTAAAGTTAATCATCATGCACCTACTACACTAAAAATGGAATTTTAAAGAACAGGTTATCTTTGTGCAAGGACCCAAGCCAATCTTTTCTCAGTCTATAGTATGTGCTGCCAAAATGTGCTCTTGCAAAGCTTTCATTTCATTTCAGTTTATCGTATTAGTAAATCAAAGTGTTTTTTTCCCAGAGGAGATATGATGGTGATGCTATTGAGCCAGCAATATCTTTGTGATACAATCCCCATTTGTAGCAGCAAGCAATTAGGCCCCCATGTCCTTCTCATCAAGTATGACATGAAGAGTAGCCTAGCTTGGATTCTTCAAGCAGAATAATTTGGTCTTTATTCTGTGTAAAATAGAAAGTCCTTAGAAGTTTGGTATATAACATGCCCAAGGCAGTATGTTTGAAAGATAAATTTATCTCTTGAATGAGATGATACAGTCATCTGTCACCCAAGCCATGGTCCATTTCCAAAAGAACCTCTTCTTAAACCACTTCAATGCTTTTAGTCCAGTTTTGCTCATAGGGAGAGGCTGCAATTCAGGATCATACACATTGTAATACTTCATTGTATAAACTTTGGGAACTTGATGGAAACCAAAAACTTGGTGGATGGATGGATAAATGGGCAAACCCATTAGTTTCAGAGTGCCACTTTTTTCATCTATAAAATGGGATTAAAATACCTCCCAAATGAGAATGAATATAAAATATCCAATAGGGTGTCCATCATTTAGAAAATGACTTACAAATGCTAGCTAACATCTTGCCATCTTCACTACTACTAGACCCAGCAGCAGCATTATCATCATAACCACTACACCATCACCATTGCACCACACTGCCAGCATTGTCTTCAACAGTTGTAGCAGCCACAGCACCACCACCAGCCTAAAAGAGGCTTCCCAGGTTCTCTTGAAATTTACTTCACAGACAACCCCTTGTTGCTCGTCATAGAATTGCTCAACATGCTCCTTTTCCAAAGCTTCTATAAGGTACAGGTCAGAGCAGGAGGTTGGCTCCATGGCTTGGAAGCTGGCCTCACATGCTGGGGGAAGAGGCAGTTCAGATAGAGAAGGGAATACCAAGTAAACTGTGGTTGGAGGACCCACTCGGGAGGGGAGATCCGTGCTGAAAGTAGACTATAGATTGAACACGATGGCCACTCAATACCCCTATTACAGACCACAACACCCAAAAGGAGAGAGAGAACGAAAGGGAATGCCCTGCTACAGAGGTGGAGGGGGGATGGGATTGGGGGGGTGGGAGGGATACTGGGTTCACTGGTGGTAGAGAATGGACACTGGTGGAGGGATGGGTTCTCAAACATTGTATGAGGGAAACACAAGTACGAAAATGTGTAAATCTGTTACTGTACCCTCATGGTGATTCACTAATTAAAAAATAAAATAATAATAATAAAATAAAATAAATAATAAAAAAGGTACAGGTCTGAGGAATACCTTGTTGAAGAAGTTTTAAATAATTAAGAAAGCTGAAAGTGGTGACCAATGGAACAAATTAAGTGTTAATTCAATCACGATGACAATTCCCAGAAATTTTGGATTGGTCAGACACTATTTGTGTTATTCAAGGTTTCCTTGTGCCACTAGTGCAACCCAATGAGGCTCCCTTTACCAGTGGCAGCTGCCAAGATATGGTGTTGGTTAAATCCACCTTAAGTGAGCTGTTAAGATATGGGCACACCCTGTGCTCCTCCAAAAACCAAGTTAGATCATTCGTTCCCTACTCAATTCATCTTGTATTCCCAAACACATTCTCTAGGAGAAAGCTTCCTCTTTAGAAGTTCCTCTCTTGGGTTTTAGAGAACTTTTTGGCTTAAATGTGTTCTAAAATTAAAGTCAACTATTGCTCTCAGATGCAGTGATATTTCACTCTGGCCAGAGCTGACTATCACAGTCACATCCCAAACCACATAAGTTCTTATTGTTTAAACTGTCTTAAGCAGCTGTTAAAACATACCCTAAGATATCAAAGCCACTCTAATTAACTTCCTGCTTCTCTGGGACTTCAAAGTCTTTCCAAAAAGTTTTAAATAGGGTTTTTATAAAGAATTTGACCTAATATTTGAAGAAAATTTTGCAAGCTTACCCAAGAGACTGCAACTTCTCCTTCCCTTTTCCACCCCCTCTCTACCCCACCCACAGAATGTTAGAATTCTGTGACTAGCTTATGAGAATTGTGGAGAACCTTTTAAATTGGCCATAACCATAAAGAGGAAATATCTACACATCCCTGCTGCTTCTCCGTCAGTGGTGAACTTCCCACCTGACGGCTTCTTCCTTTCCCAGCCCTTCTCAGCCCAGATGCATTGTCATCCTTCAAGACCAAATGCACCTCCTTGGAGAAATGTTCTTGGTGCCCAGGGTTGAGGGTGCGGCTCCCTCCTTGGCGCTTGCATGATCCCCACATGTCTCCTTGGCCCTAACCCCGATTGCAACGTATCTGTTTATGTCTGTCTCCCTGTCTAGATTATGAGATCTACAGGACAAGAACTGTTTCCCAGGAAACTTAGTCCTCTTGCTGCCTAACCCAGAGTTCTGCATACCATGGTCAGGATTCAATACGTGTCTGATAAAGGACTGAAAAGCCAAGTCATTCTAGGAAGGCAGGGTTGTATTTTAACCTATTCATTGCTTGCTTTGCTCTCCCTGCGCTTTTTATAAACACTCCCATAGAGGAATTGTGTCCGGTGATCACAGCTCTGAGAAGTTGTCATAAAATAGCCAAAACTTGGAAATGTTAAAAAAAAAAGTGGGGGCACCTCTGCCCAAGGCTACCCAAAGCCCTTTTATAGGAGAACGTGCCTTTTTCATCTCATCGTTTGCTGTTGATTAGAGGTCTCTGACTTGGTGAAGTTACCTGCTATCTTATGGATTTCTGTCTGGAAGAGATACAAAATTTCTGTGTGGTAGAACAGATAACCCCTAATTTTTATGGCCCGTTTGACATTAACTCATCGATATCTAACCCAGTAATCTTATCCTAACATTTATTAAATTGCCTGTAAAATGTCTTGCTTCTTGGATCATTTTGAGCAGGCCATCACATCTTGCTAGCTTCAGCATTAATTTCAGAGTTATAAAAGAAGTTCCTTTCAGAGTAATTTCTCTGAGAGTCAAGATTTTGCCTTTTTGAAAAAGATTTTTTGACCCAAGTTGCAAACCAGCTGCAGTGTAAAGTCAAAAGGTCAACAGGGTAGGGTACGGGGGAGCAGTGAGTGAAGAACTGGGCTTCATAAAACCTCTGGAATTTCCCTTGGACTTATCTGTCAGGTGGGGACAATGGCCAAAGTTCCCTGTATCTCTCTCAGAGGTTTTGAGATAATCCAATGGGATAATTTACTTGAAGAACTTTGAGGAAAGCTCAACACCTCCAGACCCTACCCCATAAGGTGTGTACTGCAAAGAAAGGCAAGAATCTCCCCGCACACACACTCCCCACCCCCAGAAACAAGAAGTGACTGCCTCCCTCCAGGTTAAGCCATGGTGATGACCTCTTCACTGGATATCAGGGAAAGCCTTTGACACAAGCCTCTCTTCCTGCCCATTCACACAGCAAGTTGCGTTCTTTCTACAGTTGGACAGAGTTCAAGTCACACAGCCATTTCACACTCCCCAGAGGCTTCCCGACTGTCTTTTGATAAAATGGAAACTCCTTTGGGGATGCCTTGAGGGTTACATGAGATGTAGCCCAGGCCTACCTCTCCAGAGTCTGCCCAGGTCTTTGTCCTCTTCCTTTAGCCATCTTAATATTTTCGGTTTCCTCAAACCTACTTAGCTGTCTCTCCTCGGGGCCTTTTGTACTTGCAGTATCTGCTGCCTGAAAATCTCATCATCTCTGACCTCTTTCTCCATCTGACTGGCTTCTGCTTTTGATTTTAACTTGACTTTCACCCTCCCAAACAGGCTGCCTTTGTTCTTCTTCCTTTCTAGTGTACTTCTACCATTCCTTCCATTCCCACAACTCCACAGCACTGCATCAGTTCAGACTGAATTTCTTGTGCTTGCCTTAGTGTGTGCAGCAGATTAAATACTTGGTACAAATATATTGAACAAATGAGACAGAAGAACTTCAGTTGGCACTCAGTACAGCCTCCCTGTACCAGCTGTATACATTTCAGAACCCATGCATTGCAAGGTCCTCGGTCTTGAACACATGTTTCAACTAAGAAGAAAAATTCCACAGCTCACCAGGCATCCCCTAAGAGCTGGGGCAAGAACAGCCATCCTCCAAGATGCTTTGCTTCAGGGATGCAAATAGTAATAGGTCTCTACACCAGCAATTCATATCAGAGCTCCAAAGATACCAAATCTCTTCATGAGACGCAAACACCCTTCTCACCAAGAATTAAATGTGATCCAGAAACATCAACTGCATCTGTATCCCAGGGCGAGGTTTGAAGCAGATGAAAGAAACAACCAACTGGAAGTTTAAAACATTTCAACAGCATGCTGGGGGGGGGGGGGAAAGATGCCAAACTGCCTCCCGGGACTCCATCCTGGTCTGCTTCCGTGTGTCGGATTACATGGTTCTCTCTAAACACGCCTGTATTCTTCATCAGAGTCCAGAGGTTTCACTGCCAGGGGCTCCGGACTTTACAAATGTGGTGATTACTTGTACAACTCCTGCAAGATGCCCTCCCTGGCCCCTGCAATTCTCCTGTTACCCTGGGCTACAGATGTGGCTGAGCACTGTGCAGCCTGAAAGGCACCTTCTAGAGGAATGCTCTTGGGGAACTGGCTGTTCGTGAAGGGCTTCTCTGCCATCATATCTTGGCTATCAAATAGCTCCCAGAGCAGTAAAACGCTGTCGGCTGGGGGAAGGTCAGAGAAAACTGAGTTCAGACAGGTTCTCCCACAGATTTGCCTGGAGAGCATACAGTGCTTGAAATCTGCCCCTGGCTGCCCTTCCCCTAAAAGGCTGGTGGCCAATTGGAACAGGAAGACAAGGATGCCAACCGGCCAGCTCTGGAAGCATCATACCTTACCCACGAGCATGCGTGTCTTGGAAGATTTTCCTGTTTCAGGTACGTGAGTTGGTTTCTACCAAACCCCTCTCTCTGCCCATCAGAGGCTCAGATCCAGTCACCCAGTCCCACGTCCCAGTCTTGGGTGCTAACCCATGCAAAACCCCCAATCAGAGTTGTTCTTTTTCCCTGAAAACTCTTCAAGCTGGGGGTGAGGGCCTGGGGTGGAGGGGTGGAAGGACATACATGAACTTGTTATCATGCTTTGTTTAATTTTTTTCCCCTCAGAAATAGTCTGTGGCCAAAAATAGAATATTTTCCATTCTGAGGAACAAGCAACATCCATGGGAATTAAAGTAGTGCTTCATGCCTCTCCAGAAAATTCCTGCCAAACACGCACATTCATACACACATAAGCTGCCTACAAGTTCTAAAAAGCATCTTTCTGTAGGTACTGGGGTGGGCAAGAGCCAAAAAGTCCTCTGTTTATTTTCTATCCAAGAAAGTTACCAGGAAAAAAAAAAGAACGAAAAGCACAAGGGCACCTCAAGAATGCTTTATAGGAAAAATCTAACTTCATCTCGTGTGATGATTTTAAAAATGGACCCATTGTCCACCCCTTCTCCCGCCCACATCATCCCAGAATTCCTCTCCAGTCTTACTCCTCTAAAATTCCAAAGCTGCTCTCAGTACAAAGTTCATGGCCTTTATTCTAGCAAGCCACTGTTGGATGATTAGCTGAGAGCTCTCTCTAAAGTTATTCTGACGATAGAATCAGAAATGGCAAATTAACGAAAATATTCTCAGGCTTCAAAACTGAACAATATGTACTAGTAAGGCCAGACTCGGGTAAAATGTCAGAATAACAGTAATCCAGAAAATTATGCTACTAGCCCAAGATATGGGTATGTTCTTTACATTCTGTTCTAAAAGTTTGTTGTTCTCAGCATTTCTGTAATCCTCTTTAATGGGACTTACATGGCCACAGAAGCACTTCATATTTTTATATTTGAGCACGTAACCCGTAGTGTATCCTGCATCCCTTCATAAAACAGTGTAAATTGGGTTTACTGCAAGAGAGGCAGAAGTGCCTTTTGGATTATTTTTGTTTTGTTTTTGCATGCAGCTAATAAATATTTGATTATTGTTGAGAAAAAATGAAGTATCCTTTAAAATAGCTATCGATGGGGCTGGAGCAATAGCACAGTGGGTAGGGCGTTTGCCTTGCACGTGGCCAACTGGGTTTGATTTCCAGCATCCCATATGGTCCCTTGAGCACCGCCAGGAGTAATTTCTGAGTGCATGAGCCAGGAGTAACCCCTGTGCATCGCCGGGTTTGACCCAAAAAGGAAAAAAACAATAAAATAGCTATCGATTGCTGACAGTAGAAATAGAAACAACCTAAAAACCAGTGTAAAGAGAATAAAGGAGAGACCAAAAACTGGAAGGAAAAAGAGAAAGTGCGAGATGGAAGAATGAGAATGTCAGAGAGTAAGAGCTCATAAGTAGAGACGAACAGAAGCAGACCGAGTGCTCCAACAGAAGCAAAGAGACAGAGGGCAGAAAAGGGAGAGGGAGAGACCATGTTGCCTCATGGTTATGTCAGATATTTATCAATTGGGAAAGAGTCAGTTCCTCATGCCCAGTCTCAATTCCATCCTGCTTTAAATGAAGATAATGGTACACCATGGGGAGCCTTGTGGATTTAAATGAAATATAGATATAATACTGAGAACGGTGCCTGATGTTCGCCTCTTTTCAGGGAAAGGCCACACAGGGAGGGTGAGGGAAGAAGCCAGATCTGTCAAATCAACCCAGGTAATCAGTGTGGTGGCAGATGTTGCAGCCATACCACCCTCACATCCAACAAGCTGAGGAGTATTTAGAATTATGAATAAGCCCCGCTTGCACCCTACTTCTCAACATGGAAAGAGAAGGAATTCTTAGTGACAAATTAGTCATACCCATTCTTTTCAGCTTCATTGGTTCATTTGCTTAACCAACTTTGAATCGTACCCAATTTTAATCTTGCCTCAGCATATCTTTTTCATGTCATCTTGAACCCACTATACCAATCTCAAATTTTGTACTTGCACCATGCATATACATAACAAATACTAATATTCCTGCTTCAGGTTGAATTGCAACCCCCTACAATAATATCTTGGTACCTAAGTACCTCAGAATGTGAAATCTTCTTTGAAAATAGTCCCTAACAGAGGTTATGAAGATAAAATGAGTATATTGGCATGGGTCCTAATTCAATAGGACTGGAGTCTTTTCAGACAAAGGAAATAGGTACACAGACTTGCTTATAAAGGAGAGGAGAGAATGCCATGTGAAGGTAGAGGAATGCCATGTACCCAGAAAACCACTGGATGTAAAGGGAGGGGCATAAAAAATGTTTCTCCCTCAGGGCTGGAGCAATAGCACAGCGGGTAGGGCATTTGCCTTGCACGCGGCCAACCCGGGTTTGATTCCCAGCATCCCATATGGTCCCCTGAGTACCTCCAGGAGTAATTCCTGAGTGCAGAGCCAGGAGCAACCCCTGTGCATCGCCAGGTGTGACCCAAAAAGCAAAAAAAAAAAAAAAAAAAAAAGTTTCTCCCTCACAGATCCCTGAGGAGTCAATCCTACCAACCATTGATTTTCAAATTTCATTCTCAAAAAATGTGAGCCAGGGGTCAGAGAGAAAATACAGCACTTGCCTTGCATGAGCCACCACGGGTTTGATCACTGGCACCACATTTGGTTCCATGAACATCACCAGGAGTGATCCTGAGCACAAGTCAGGAGAAAATCCTGAGTACTTCCAGGTGTTGCCCCATAAAGGGGGTGGGGGTGGGGAGAGAACAAAATAAAACTGTGAGCCAGTACATTGCTTTATTTATGGTGCTCTTTTATGGCAACTATAATAGTACAATCCTTACCTGTGTCAGAGTGTGTGTGCTTTATTTCCACAGGGTCAGGTACGAGGCTGATTTGCCTTTGGCTTATCCCGTGTCTTGTAGAATCTCATAAGTAAAAAAGTCTCTGAACTTAAAATTTTTACAAAGTAAGTCTTTGACAACCCATAGTCTAGAATAGTGACAGCGAACCACAGCTCTTGGGCCAAATCCTGCCTACTGCCTATTTTGATAAATAAAGTTTTATTGGAATACAGCCACACTCTTTGACTGATGTTTTGTCTATGGCCGATTTCACACTATAACCACAGAATTGAGTAGTTGTAACAGAGACCATATGGCCTGAAAGCCTAAAATATTTACACTCTGGCCCTTTACCAAAAACGTGTACTGTCCCTGGTCAAAAAGAAAAGAAACATAATGCAGGAAAAAAATAAGTTCTGTATAAAAGCTCAGGTATTGTACAGAAAAAGGAATGATGGGTTAAATCAAACACTTCAGGGAGAAGGTAACATTTAAACAGTGAGAAAGGGTTTACTCTGGAAAGGTAACTTCCTTAATTTATTCATTCTATGGTCTTATCATTCTTGTAAAAGGATGTACATAGTGGTTAAGGGTTGAAGTCTAAATCAGTTTGCAGGGAAATGATAAGGGATTCTGTTCTCCGCACACTGAACTGTTTACTTGACAGCAGCATATCCAAGAGGAGATGTCCAACTCTCAAACACTTCTAAGCTCTCAAGGTCAGAGGCACAGAGATGAGAGAAGATAACTCTGGTGTGCGGTGGGGTAAGTGGGCAGGCAGGCAAGAAAGAAAGAGAGAGAGAGAGAGAGAGAGAGAGAGAGAGAGAGAGAGAGAGAGAGAGAGAGAGAGAGAGAGAGAAACAGAAACAGAGAGAGACAGAGAGAGAGACACAGATCTCAGGAATGTAATTTTAGTTTGTTTTTCCACTTTTTATATTTTTCATTTCAGTCAAGAAGATCATGAAAGAATGGCGCATGCTAAAAAAAAAACCTCCTATTTAAGAATAATCAGTTTTATAATACCTGGTAGAAGACAAGATAATATATTACTTGTTCTTTACTGTGGTTCTAAATCAAGAATTTGGTTCTTTGTTGTTGATTGTGGTAAAATAAAACTCTTCATACTCTGTTGGTGGAAGTATGCACTGCTGGAAAATAATCTGGTCATTCTTATCACGAGTTTTCAAATAAATCAAACCCTGAAAACTTGGATTTCTCCTTCTACAGATATAAGCTTAGGGAAATCACCAGAAAAGCAGACTGAGAGAAGGAGTAAAGTGTATTGCTTAATCTCTGGGTTTATAGTGACTTTATCCTAAAGCTCACCAGTTGTGAAACTTTAGATGAGCTACTTAACCTCTTAGTGCCTTGGTTTTCTCATCCGAAAAATGGAGATAATTATAGTCTCTGTATCATGCAGTTGTTAAGAGGATTAAATAAGGGCCAGGGATGTGGCTCAATTAACAGAGCACAGATATTGCATGTGCAAAGCACTAACCTCTACCTCCAGTACAGCATGCTCCCTCCCCCAGCACTGACAGGAGTTGCTGTGGTGGCCCAGAAAGCATTGCTAAGCAAATAATAAAAGCAAGAGGGAGAATTAAATCAGTTCTCAGATGCAACATTAGTTGCATACTTTAAAAAGTTACTTCTCAGGAAATCTCTGTAAAGAAGGCAAGAAAAATATTGGCTTGACTTTGTCAGTAATAATCACTCACTAAGAACCAGACACTTATTATTACCATGCACGCTCCAAAGACACAGAGATCATAATATTATTTACTGCAGTGAAATCTGGGGAGGGGGGATATTATTTAACAATAAGAGAATGCTAAGATAATCTTTCCATACGATAAAATAGGCAGCTGTCTTAAATGTCTTCAAAAAAAGAAGCCAATTTCATTCGGAAAAAAAAAAAATCAGAGAGTCATGTTAAGAGAAAAAAGTAGGTGTGGAGTGGAAGTCATGGTCCGAGCTCAGTTTTAATGTGACCTTGTGGTGGGTGATCTGTCTTCACCCAAATCCTCTCTTTAGAGAACTTATCCCTCCTCAGCTGCTGCAAATATCCCTGTTCATCCACTGTTGATAGCTCACAGCTGCATCCCGCAGTGGGAATTGTTCTCGGCCCTAGGAAGCCGGCTTACCCAAAATTAGTCCCCCAGGGGGGCCAATGGCTGGTTGATGCAGGGATGTGGAGGCCTGCCCACTCACCTTAATTCCCAGCCAAAGGTCTTCTCAGCCCCAGTTTCCTCCAGGTCAGCAGCAACAGCATTTGGACTCAGCCTCCTGCACAACTCCTCCTCACTTTCTTGCAAACCTAGATCCTCAACGACAGAACTTCCCAAGATGTTCTGCAAGGGTCTTCCCAGAAGATGTCACTTTGGTGTGTGCATTTCAACTGTTAGATACTCAAGAAATATTTACCTCTTAACTCCCTACAAGAATAACAATTGGGGGTGTTATACGCAAATTAGAAATTGCTACCAGAAATAACATTTGGGTTGGAGAAACTATTTAATATGATTGGGCAGACATCTAATCACAGACTATCTAGTCCTAGTACTATATCCTGTCTTTTGTCCTTGAGGTACCAATCCCTTATCCCACTTATTAACCCATACATACTTGCTTTGCTTTAGAATCCATGCAGATTACTCACAGATACATAATTAAATTTGCTCTTTTCTCTTACTAATCTGTCAAATTAATTTTCCACCAGCCTCAGAAGAAGCCAGAAGGTGGGGGGAATTTCCTTTCTGACCCTACACTCTTCAGAGTGCTACTTGATGAACTCACAGTGTTCTAGCTCATTTCAGCTCTGTTTGCAAGGATATTTTTATATCAAATATTAAGAGGAAATATCTCTGAATAACAAAATTTCTGGACTTCCAAAATTCCCTCTAATGAATCTGTATTTTTAAAAATAGATTAAATGACATTGTTGAAAAAGAGACAAAGGTCTCCCTGGAATGTTGTTGAAATTAATTCAGCCCATGAATTTCAGTGCATAGAGTTTTTATGTTTGTTTAATCTCAAGCTTGGCTGTTCTTTCAAAATACGTGAGTTTTTAAATCATATCTGCTAGTAAGTAATGAGTTTAGGTAAAGGCATACACACAAAACTGTTTTTTAGTAGGAAGCATGGGGGGTGGAGGGCCAGAAGAAATAGGAGAGGGAAGAGAACACTAACAATGGGGGAGGGAAATGTTCAACCAGGAGGAGGCTAGGAGTCAGGGGAAGCGGGAGGGAAGGGGGAGTGTGGAAAAGTAGTCGAGTGTTCTGCATGAATTCCTACCCGCAACAATACTGTAAACCACGGTGCCAAAAGTTATTTTAAAGAAGGAAAAAGCCCCTTCCAAAGAGGCAGACTGGTGGATAGAAGGGATAGAGAAGGGAGGAGAAGCATTGGTGGAGGGAAAGTGGATGGTCACTGATGAAGGGATTGGTGTTGAGACATCTGAAACATCCTATGCCTAAAAACCTAGTTGTAGAATAACTTTGTAATACAGTGACTAATTTTTTTCTAAATGCAAGTAACTTAGAAAAAATGCATACATGCATACCTTCTAGTGTCATGCAACACAGCCTCGTCATGAACTTTGTTGCTCCATATGATCCAGTGACGTCACTGCTATAGCTTAAAATGTAACTGCCTTGATCATTGTTTTCTTAGGTTATGCTGTTTCTTAAGGCACAAGAAAATAAACCTCATTACTCTGTCATAATACTGGTGTTTTATTATTAATCTTATCCCTCTGCCCATCACTATTGCCTTCCCACTCCTCCCCTACACACACACACACACACACACACACACAGATTTGGTTCTAAATATTGCCAAAAGATTCAATTCTTCCTCAAAGCATTGACTTTTTTCTCCACTGAAGATATTGAAAAGAATGTACCAGGGAGTAAGCAGCAGTATCAATGTGGAGGTCTTAAAAGGTGCTGAGTGATGCTGAACCTGGTTACAATGGTCTGAGCCCTCTCGAGTTGCCCAGAGTACAATGCCTTGAATGCCTTCACTTGGGTGTTTTTTTTAAAAAACAAAATCCACTGCGTACCATTCAGTGACTTATATGTTCAGCATGACCTTATAGACCTAAGATTAACGCCACAGGTTGTTGATCCACAACTTAGATGTAAAACTGACAAAATTTTAGGAGTAACTGCTGGCGTTGCTTTGCACTTGTAGGTACAGTATATCTCCTCCGATGGAGAAAGAAGTCAATTGCTGTAATGAAGCCAGAAAAGGCCATCAAGACCCATAGAAGCTGGGATGAAAGGAAGCAGCTTGTGGAAAACTCCCAGCTGAGCAGTACACACCACGGTCAGATAAGCGTTACTATAACAACTGGAGGAAGAACAAGCAGCATTTGGCTTTATATTTTTTAAGTGTCACCATTTTCACTTTCATGAAGATGAACGATGTTCTTCCATCAGTAGCAATCAGATTTTTTTTTCCTGCTGGAAATGTCAAAGGCAGTCTGATATGATATAGAATAACCAGGCAAAAGACTTTCCTTATTTAGAAAGAAAGCACTGCATGAAATCTAAAGAAATGAGTTGCTTTTCAAAATGATTGTCTTTTTAGTGATCCCAGTTCTGGCAGGATAGCTCAAGAAGATAATCAGAAATGTAGGAAAAGCTCCATGCACAAAGATGTTAATCACCAGGATATTATTTATAACAATTGGCACAAAACTAAACATTCAGCACTAGGAACATGGTGGTTGATTAAACCATTACATCATTTAACCAATGTTTCTGAAAACTTTATAAGAATAAAGAAAAATAGTTGGTACTAAATGGGCACAGAAAGATATGTAGTTTTATTTTGTTTCATGGATTGTGGGGGGGGCTCCCAAGTCCTCTTCAAAGATCCAGGACCCCTCCAATTTCACCCCACCCCACCCCATCCTTGGCAATGCTCCCCTAACCAGGTCAGTAGTTTGGTGCAAGGTCCTGAGGCTACAGGTGGCGCTGAGGGCTCCAGGGTTATAACCACCAAAATTTGGGGGGGCATACGGTGCTAAGAATCAAATCCAGGTTAAATGCATGTTAAACCTGTGCCCTAAACACTGTACTATCTCCTACCCCTACAGTTTTGTTATGCTAACTACATTAAAAAGTATAAACAAGCTAAGGAGTGAAAACCAACTAATAAGAGAATAAAAGAACCAAAATGTTACCAACCAGTAGAGGCCTTAGAGTAGTGAAGTTAAATATGCTTTTTTTTTTCAACTTTCTTCTAACTAGTCTGAGTGCCATTGACTTTTTATAATGGTACAAAATTATAAGCTTTACTTTATAAAAATAGAAGGAGGAGGAGGAGAATGTCTATCCTTTCGCCCTGGTTTCTTTTTCTTTTTATAATATATTTACTGAGAATTTTTTTTGTCTACTTTCATCCTTTTTCCAAACAAAGGACCTCTTCACCCTGGTTTTTGAGTTGATTAAGGAAAATAAACCTAAGGGAGCACTGAAATCAGGTACCAGCTACTAACATGAAGGACAGAAAATCAGCAATGTAAGAAACGGACCTAAAAAAAAAAAAAAACATGAAAATGGGCATCAAAGGGCCACAGCAATGACTCTGCAGAAAGAGTATGTTTTGTGATATTCTTGAGTTTCTCTTCACTGGATCTTTCTCAACCAGCTATGTGTTCTGAGACACTTGATTCAGAAGTAGGAAAAAACAAAGAGGCTGGTCTTGACCTTGGTTCTAGAGTGCAAAGCCTCAGAAGAGCTGAAAGAATTGGGACATGAAGCAAGAGGCACTTGGCTCTTAAAATTAGAAAGTACTGCCCAGATAAGCATGGACTGGAAGCTTGTGGGTTCTCAACAGTAGGGTTCTGGAGCTCGACCTCTTCTTCCAATCACGCTGGAATGGAATGGGGTGGGTGCATGAAAGACAGTCTGAAAGACACTGGTGCCTTTTCTCAAGCAGACCCAAGGAGGTTGTTAGATGCTCCAGAAAAAAAGTGTTGCAGGGACCAGAGAGATGCACAGCAGATAGGGCACTTGCCCTGTATGTGGCTGACTCGGATTCAATCCCTCCTATCCCAGCACGTCACCAGGAGTGATTCCTCCCTGAGTGCAAAGCCAGGAGTAATCCATGAGTATCACCAGATATGACCCAAAACTAAAACAAAAGGGAAAAGAAAGTGTGGCACGATGAACACAGGAAGCCTAAAGTAGTTGCTAGGTTTTTCCATTTTAAATCTAAACAGAAGAGAGGTTCAATTCTTGCACACCTACAAGCTGCTCTGAAAAATCAACTCTAGCTGGGTCCCAAGCATCCAGCAGGAAATGAAGGGCTGAAGAGCTTTCATGCTCCAGAGAGCCTGCAGAGCAGCCCAGTGCCTTCCCAGCTCCAAAAGTTTCTGTGTCCCAGGAATTGAACCTCTCAAACTAGAAGGAAAAATCATCTGGGCCTGAAAGGTTCTGAAATAAGAATAAAAAGGAACCGACAGTGATCTCTGTGGCCTGATGACCAGGATCTTGACAGGATGGATACTTGGATGGCTGCTTGCACTGACAGAAAATAACAAAAGATCCCCCAGTCTATAGGATAGTTACATACATACGCCATCAGGAAATGCAATGTGATTACAGGCCCAGGACTGCTGAACTGACTAGTGTTTAAATTCTACTACCCAAAGGAATGAGAGCTCCAAAGAAGAAAGAAGCTCGACCTCACACTTCTTCATCCTCAGCAATGGAAAACAAATTATCTAATGCTTCCTTTCAGCAGGTCTGACTTTAGGGGAGAGACTCTCCAAACAATAATAGTGAGTTTTTGTTGAAATATTGTATGCAATCAAAGTGAAAGTAAAGTGAAATTTATTAGTTACACAGGCGGGGGGGGCTTAGGGTGGGGGGGCTAGGGGCATGGGGGGTTTGGGGTGTGAGGGGGCGGGGTGGAGCTATACTGGGATTCTTGGTGGTGGAATATGAGCACTGGTGAAGGGATGGGTATTCGAGCATTGTATAACTGAGATTTAAACCTGAAAACTTTGTAACTTTGTAACTTTCCACAATAAAAAATTAAAAAAAAAAGAAGAAAGAAGCTACTTCATTGATACCAAGAAGCCAAGAGTTGTTGATTACCATTACAAAGAGAGAAAGAGAGAAAGAAAGAAAGAAAGAAAGAAAGAAAGAAAGAAAGAAAGAAAGAAAGAAAGAAAGAAAGAAAGAAAGAAAGAAAGAAAGAAAGAAAGAAAGAAAGAAAGAAAGAAAGAAAGAAAGAAAGAAGAAAGAAAAAGGAAGGAAGGAAGGAAGGAAGGAAGGAAGGAAGGAAGGAAGGAAGGAAGGAAGGAAGGAAGGAAGGAAGGAAGGAAAGAAAGAAAGAAAGAAAGAAAGAAAGAAAGAAAGAAAGAAAGAAAGAAAGAAAGAAAGAAAGAAAGAAAGAAAGAAAGAAAGAAAGAAAGAAAGAAAGAAAGAAAGAAAGGAAGGAAGGAAGAAAAAAGAAAGGAAGGGAAAAAAGCAAGCAAGCATGCATGTTAGCTTAATTCATCTACGAAACTGCCTTCTCATCACTTAGAAATGGTACTTTATACTTGCCCTCCAAAAAGCACTGTGGATTTATTATAAGGGACACAGACTTTTGCTATATAACCCTCTTGTGTGTTTGTGCATATGTGTATATGTATATTATATATAATGAAAAATAATCAGATAAGAAAGTATGTACCTTCAAAGTCTGACTCTTCTCAATCTGTGCTCCATGTTTTTCTGCACAATGTTGTCCTCTGTGTCGATGACAAAACATTTCTTACAAGTGTCCCCACTCTTGGGGCTGGAGTGATAGCACAGCGGGTAGGGCGTTTGCCTTGCACGCGGCCAACCCGGGTTCGAATCCCAGCATCCCATATGGTCCCCTGAGCACTGCCAGGGGTAATTCCTGAGTGCAGAGCCAGGAGTAACCCCTGTGCATCGCCAGGTGTGACCCAAAAAGCAAAAAAAAAAAAAAAAAAACAAGTGTCCCCACTCTTGGCTCCAGGTTTTCTTTCAAGATGTTGCCACCCATTCTAAACGATTTAATGTGGGAGCGTTCTCACTTGGCATGTACCAACAGGCAATGCCCTTTTACATAGCTCAGTAACAAAATGTATCATCATTTCAGATGTTTATAAGAATCCACCTCTATCACCCTGGATGAGGTTGTTGTTTTGCAATAATTTTCCTAAAGTTTTAATTTACTAATATCATATTTACACCCTACTGCAATTCCCAAACCTTCCTGCTCATTATAACTTTCTCTTCCACACTGAAAGTCAGGATGCTCTTTATGAAGATATTTCAAGCAGCAACTAAACTTGCCTTGGGTAATACCAACAATGTCTGTAGTTCAACTAAAGAAACCATAATATAAATATTATGACCAAATTCATTCAGGCACAGATATCACCAATTATATCAGCACTGTCACCCAGCCAATAGCCACCCCAACATGCCATCAATGTTGAGATCCTTGGATTTCAGTGGCATTATCAGAGCAAAAGAAATGTACTAAAATAAATGAGACCCCATGGTGATTTGAATTGAATATTTACTAGTCCCTATCTCACATACCAGAGCGTGTAAAACAATGTTTTATACCTTTTTCACAAGGATGAGGCCTTCCCCATACAATGAAAGGCCATAATTTCTGTGTAAAGGCATTCTGCTAGGAGTATACAAGCTAGGCCATAGGGCGAGGCCTGAAGTCTTCAGTATAATGTGACTTCCTGATACCTTGGGGAATTGGTTCAACAGGACCAGCGCTCTGAGTGGCTGACATGAAGACAGAGGTTTTATGATTTCACAGAGAAAGCATCACAGCATCCACCTTTCTGCCCCTTCAAAGAATCCATTTTCAGCTTGGCTCTTAATCAGGCAGTGAGTTTTCTGACAAAGAACAGATTATAACCTCCCCTTTGAGGCACGGCTACAGTGCAGTATTAAAAAAAGAAAGAAAGGGAAAAAATAACTGGAGGGCAATGGGAGTAGAGAAACACATGGTTAACAGCTTGGCTTTGGAGTCCAGCTGACATTGTTTGAGTCTCACATCCGCACTTATTTGTTGTATTACAAGTTATGTAAGCACTGTGTGGCAGAAACTAGCTAAATGCTCCCTGAAAGCATTTTCTCTTCTTCCTGGTTGTGTGACAAGACCATACTTCCCAGCCCCTTGGCCTCAAGATAGAGTCTTGTAATTGATGTCTGGCTAGTGAAATTAGAGCAGAAGGGATCCATAGCTTTGCTATTTCACTTCAAGGCCTGGCCCCTATGTCCTTCCATAATATCTTCCACATCCTCCCCTCAATCACATTGACTGCCACCAGATTCCCAGAACCTAGGGAGGATTCTGCTACCTGCATGGCAGAACCTGAATCCCTGAATAACTATGCAGCCACCCTTCATTAGCAGAAGCAATGATTGTGGCCAAGTGAAAAAGTAAATCTGTGTGTTACAGTAGTTACCCCACCCTCTTTAATGCACTTTTTATGTCTTAGCTTCCTGATTCATGACAAAGATTAAATCAGTTGCTTAAAGATACAGTGCCTGCCACAAAGTAACCACTGTGGCTGTAAAGTCATTCTCTCATTGCTGACAGCCGGAATGCAGAGAATTCTGACAATCGAGGCCTTTGGGCGGTGTATAATTGAGAGAAGTAAAACATCTATAATACAAACTAATGAAGACTGGACTTGAAATGGAATCGAAACAATCATATTTTCAGGAGCTAAGAATAATTTGCAACTAGTCATAAAGACCCCCAAACGGGAAAGTAGCTGATGCCCCAAGAGGAAGAGTTAGGTCAAGGACCCAATGAAAGACTCAGCAAGACGTCAGCAGAAGTGAGCGAAGGAGACTCTGGGTCCATCCAGAACAGAGGTTGGATGCCTAAGTGCCCAATGGTTCTCAGCAGTTTATCCCAGTGGAAGAAGAGGATGTCATTGAAAGTCTGCATGCTGGAAATATAGTGCTTAAGTAATACAGAACTAAATAGGTAGGTCTTTCTAACTAGCATGTTAGTCATGCTCATCGGCTTCCTGTAGGAAGGCCCTGGGGAGTAGAATCTTCCAGGGACAGCATCAGGGTCACAACCCTACCAGTATCTGGAGTCAAGTCTGGTAAGTGGCTCCTCCTTGTCCAATGTTGCTTTAATTTACTTATTTCAAACAACAGCTGCTAAATGGCATACCTGAGAGTAGATCTTAAGCGCTCTTACCACACACACACTAAAAATAGTAATTATGTGAGGCAGTAGATGTGCTAATTAACTTGATTGTGGTCATCATTTCACAATGTGTACATACATTAAATGTGCCTTAAGAACTGTGTTGCACAACCCAAATATATACTAATTAATAAATAAATAAGCTCTGTGTCTAGCTATGCGTGCAACACATCTGACTTGACCTTGAGATTTTCTGCCGTCTTGTCATTTGCTTAGTCATTTGTTCATTTGTTGAAGATGCATTTATGCAATGCCTACAGTATGCCAGACACAGTGCTAATTCTCAAAGAGACAGCATAGCAAAGCAAATACTGCACCAGCAATAAGTTATTGTCCCCTTAACATGTGGTAAAGTCAATCTGGGGCCCAGGGACTTCAAAGAAACTGTTACCTTGATTGTAATTACAGACAAGAGTAACCATTACCCAGATCTAGTTCTTTGTCTCTTCCCCCCACCCAGCCCCCACCCCTTAGTAATGCATCACATTTGGGGACTGGGAGAGACACCCAGCGATGCGCAAGGGTTTCTCATGTCTCTGCACTCAGGAATTGTTCCTGGAAATGCTTGGAAGGCTAAATGGGATGTCAGGGAATCGTACATAGATTGGCCACAGGCTAAGCAAACACCATACCTGCCATACTATCTCCCCAACCCCTCATCACTTTATTGTCTTTATACTATCTGAGATCTTTTATTAGACTTAAGATGTTTGAAATAGAACATTTAAAAATGTCCTGAAATTTTTAGATGGAATGTTATGTGGAAATCATGGTTCATGGAGTTTTTTTTTTTTTTTTTTTTTTATTGAATCACCATGTGGAAAGTTACAAGGCTTTCAGGCTTAAGTCTCAGTTACACAATACTCGAACACCCATCCCTTCACCAGTGCACATATTCCACCACCAAGAACCACAGTAAACCTCCCTCCCACCCCCTACCTCCCCAGCTCCCCACCCCACCTGTGTAGCTGATAAATTTCACTTTACTTTCTCTTTACTTTGATTACATTCAAACAAAAAACTCACTATTATTGTTTGGAGTTTCCCCCCTGAAAGTCGGACCTGTTGGAAAGGAAGCATTTGATAATTTGTTTTCCATTGCTGAGAATGAAGAGATATGAGATCATGTGGCCACAATAGCGCCCACGAGGTTTTGGATTTCTGTATTTTAGTATTTTAGTAACTAAGTCCAGAGGAATTTCTGCCAGAATTTGCATCATTTGTAGCTCGTACCTCTCTGCTACTTTATATTCCACACATCAGTGCAATCTTTCTATGTCTGTCTCTTTCTTTCTGACTCATTTCACTCAACATGATACTTTCCATGTTGATCCACTTATATACAAATTTCAGGGCTGGAGTGATAGCACAGCAGGTAGGGCGTTTGCCTTGCATGTGGCCGACCTGGGTTCGATTCCCAGCATCCCATATGGTCCCCTGAGCACCGCCAGGAGTAATTCCTGAGGGTAGAGCCAGGAGTAACCCCTGTGCATCGCCAGGTGTGACCCAAAAAGCAAAAAAAAAAAAAAAAAAAGAACAATTCATGGAGTCTTTTTGAAAGAGGGGAAATGTTCCTTTTAGAAATAACCTTTTTTATTGGGAAAATAAATCTCTTTGATGACAGGATAAGCATCTGGCTTTGTCACAGGAGTCACTCTCTCCTTGTCATGTGAGTCCCCTTTCATTCTTTGACACCTCACACTCCTCCCCCATTCATCAGCTCAGGAAGAAAAATCGTTTCATTTTCTTTGTTTTGTTTTGTCTGTCTATTTTGGGGTTACACCTGGCAATGCCCGGCAGTTACTCCTGGCTCTACACTAAGGAATTATTCATGGCAGTGCTCTGGGAACCCAGTGAGATGCCAGGGATCGAACCTGGCTTGACTGTGTTTTTGGCAAGTGCCTTCGCCTTCTTCACTGTACTATATCTCTAGCTCAGCCACATCTCTCATGAAAATTCTCAATACATAAGTCATTATATTTGTTCTTCTACTCTAATTGATTAATCTAATATTTATTTGTTATTCTACCAACCAATCCCTCAAAGGAGCAAGGGAAAATTTACTCTCTACCCCTAAGCCTTTTTGATGCAGGAGAACAAGACAGACTTTGTTCAGAGAGATCACCCAGGAATGCATGGACTGGAGATGAAAATTAAATTATTAGCATATAGATGTGCTTTGCCTTCTCAATAGACTGAAAATGCAGCTGAGGCAGGGTCCAGTAGCTTATGGCAACGCCCCTGTGAGGAACAGAGTTAAATTTCAAAGATGGCTGCCTTTGCCTCTTTAGACAGCATCAGCCTAAATCTGAGTTTGGCGTTGTTTTTACTCCTTTCCTTCCTCTCTGTTAGGTTCTCTTTTCTTTCCAGTATCAGCATCAAGGAGCTAGTCATAGATTTCTATGGTCTTGACCTTTTTTTGCAAGATTTGGCCTTGTGGTCAAGCAGAACTGATCTCTGTGGTCTCAAAAAAAGCTAGAGAATATTTGGGGAAAATCTTGATAAGCACCAATTCTACACATTAGTCTCTGACAGTAGCTCAGACATTCTGGGATGAGTTTCAGGACTGGTTTCTCTTGAAGCACACTGTCAATGGCATATTCTGTCTTTATTCACTCTCTTAAAGAAACACAACAGAGTCATTAGTAAAAGGAGAAATAAAATAGTGATAATGCTAGGAAATACCAAAACTATTAAGAAATAGAAGTGTTTAAATGGAAAATGCCCAGCTTTGGAAATAAAAAAAAATACATGCATCTGTTCTTAAGAATGAATCCCAGGTAAGGTACTGAACTAAGAAGGGATTGAAGCAAGAAATGGTGAGAAACCCTTTTGCCATTGAGTCAAGGCTCTGGCTCATGATCCTTGAGGAGTCCACATTTGTACTGGGATTTGAAACTTTCCATGCTCTTGTATTTCATCAGCTGTTTTGAGTTTCTTTTAAAGAAACACATTTTTAATGAGAAATTTTTGACAGAATGCGCTGCAGATGTAATTCTTTGGAACAATTATTTCTTTTGCCGATGACTTTTTTTCCACAATACCCACTTGCAATGAAATAAAACAGTAATTAGAACTTTAAATTCACTCAAAATGACTGTCACATGGGTCCCCTCCATAGATCCTTCAAGTATCTTGTTCAAAGAACGTCTTATCAGACATCCAAAAAACCTTAGGTTTTTCTAATTTGAAGTCATAAACTGATAATATACAATGAAGTTTTAGATGATTGCAAATTTATCACAATGAAAAAAAATCCAAGTTATAAACCAAAGGATCATAAGATTCTTTAGCACTCCTCGGGAAGTAAAAAAAGGGAAAAAAAAGAAGCCTGGACATTTTTATACATATTACAAACATATTGAGGACCTACTGCCATGCATGTTAGAGCAGAAATCAGCACATTTTCCCCCATGCAGCATGAAACTTTTAGTCCCAGTTATGCCACCAGTGTATTTTTCTGAGTTCTATACTTTAGCTGACACAAGTTGTATTTAAATCTGATGTTAACTTATCAAGTTCAGCTTTGAAATTTCTTTCTTGGGGACTTGAGGGGATTTAGACCACAACTGGCAGTGCTTAGTGGCTACTCCGGTATAGGGGATCAAGCGAGGGTTTACACTGTGCATGCAAAGTATACAAATCAGTCCCTGCACTCTCACAATCCCAGGATCTTTGGAAATTCTAAAGTGACTTAAGAATGGCCTTTCCTCCACCATAACTTCCACCTTCTCCTGCTTCAATTCAACCCCCGCCTGGGGCATTTCCACTTCCAGAAAGACACAATGTGTTCTTCCAACAGCACAAACAAGATATTTCCAACAGTAATACGACTGCTGCTTTCCATGGCTCACTGAAGACATTCGTCCACAATTTCTATCTCATCTCTTTACTTCTTCCAATTTCCATTCCTCCACAATACTCACAATACACAGCTTCCAAGTTAATATTCCCAAAAATAAAAAGACACTCTTGCTCCTGTTCATGAAACTCAGACTCTCGCTTGCCAGTTCAAGAGGCACCCCAGGATCTGGTCTCCCTTTGCCTTTCTGGTCCAACCTGCATCTTTCTTTTCAATGGACCCTGTTACAAGACCAACTGATAAAAATTTCAATAAATGTGAATAACGTTAATTAGTGGCAAACAATGAAAAGTATTGTGAAATTGAATAACAAATGTGATAAAAATTTGAAGTCCATTTGAGTGAAAATCCATTATAATCAAGCAGCACCAAACTAACTGTTGTTAGGAACTCAAGAGAGACTTTTGTAGAGTAAAGGCAGAAGCAAAGTAAGGAAAGTGTTAAGTTGCAAGACCTTTAAGTTTAATAGCTGTTTTTTTTATTTTTTTTTAACTTTTTATTAAGTCACCATGTGGAAAGTTACAAAGTTCTCAGGTTTATGTCTCAGTTATACAATATTCAAACATCCATCCCTTCACCAGTGCCCATAGTCCACCACCAAAAACCCCAGTATATCCCCCGCCCCCACCCCCTACCCCCTACTACTGTATAACTAATGAATTTCACTTCATTTGCTCTTTACCTTGATTACATTCCATATTTCAACACAAAACTCACTATAGTTGTTGGAGTTTCCACCCAAGAGAGACAGACCTACTACCAAGGAAGCATTTGATAATTAGTTTTCCATTGCTGGGAATGAAGAGATATGGAGCCCCACTGCTACAAGTACATAACTATTCTTCTTCTTTTTTTTTCCTTTTCCCTTTTATTTTTTCACCCTCATGCCCCATCCCGCGCCTCATAGTATGGTGTACGCCACGCCGCAACGGCCGGCATGGGGCTTTTGCTTGGTTCACAGTCCAGAGAGGTGGCTGCTACATTAATAACCTTCAATATTTCAACAAAAACTTACTGTTATTATTTGGAGTCCCCCCCCAAGTCAGACCTGTTCAAAAGGAACCATTTCACATAGCTGTTAAGTCTATAATTAACATCTGTTTTAATTTCTGTATAAAGGTTTTGGATTTCTGTATAAAGTCCAGGGAAAATTCTACCAGAAATTGCATATCCCAGTTCGCAGTCCCAGTGCATTGTTATTAGAAGCTGCGCTGGGTGCCTGAAAGTGTTAGGTCTCTGGAATCAAAGTCTTTAGGCACAGAGGGTCCGTTTCCCTCTCAGCAGCTCCGAATTTATCTGGGCCGAGGGCGTGCCGATTACACCCCCTTTCCATGAGTCCCTGGGAGCCCCAAGTGTAGAAATCGAATACCTCTGGGTTAGGATTCTCAAAGATGGCGCCTGTCATGCGGTTGCTGCCTCTGCTGTTTTGCCACCGCCACCGTTTTCCATGCAGGAAGACAGGGTGGGGAGGGAAAAACTCAACCCCGGGCAGCACAGGGCTGAAGCCTAGTTCGCAGTCCCAGTGCATTGTTATTAGAAGCTGTGCTGGATGCCCGAAAGTGTTAGGTCTCTGGAATCAAAGTCTTTAGGCGCAGAGGGTCCCTTAATAGCTGTTTTAATAGGTCATCCTCAGGCTTCAATTTCATAACCTTCAGTAATTTACATATGTGGATTTTGGTTTGCTTTAGTAGAGTACCATGGCATTGGGACTATCTCAGTCAAATGACCCTCTTTAATTCCTTTAACAGCTCTAAGCTCCCCTACTCAATTGAGTTATCCTTACTTGCTTACATCATATATATGACGGCCCACCTTTCCACATCTCTAAACATTATTTTCTCCACAATGACTGCCATGTGTACAAATTAGACATTTTAAGTCATGTGAGTAAAATCTGCTTCTTGGGTTGGACCCTCAGGGATAACTAATGACTCCTTAGGAAACCACAGAGAGTTCAGAAAGATTCCAGAACTGTTCTATCACATTTGAAATTTCTCCTTTTCTGTCAACAAAGCTGAAATAAGAAATGTTTTCCAAATATCTCCACTCTTACAATCAGTTCTCATCTTTTTGTTTGTTTTGTTTTGTTGTGTTTTTTTTGGGGGGAGGGAGGTTACTGCCTTTGTCTTGTTTAAACCTAAGAATTATGTGGCCTTGTTACCCTGAACAATTCTGAAGGTTAAGGGGGTAGGTATGAGAGGCATAGTCTACTCTTCATCACTGATAAATAATCATTTGTGACTTGGAAGCATTAGATAAAAGCTCCTTGAAGTGAGGGTAGATTGCCAGGTCTTCTACAAGTCATGTTGTCATCAATTCTACAGTCATGTTGCCATTAATTTTACAGGTTCCCTATAAACTGGACTAATGAGAAACAACTTGGTGATGTAGACAAACCTTTAAGGTTCCAATAACTGTATAAAGGTGGGACAGAGTATTTGAATTGTGATAACACATAGAAAGGGTGGATAGTGTGAAAATACATAGGCATCTCACTGAAATCCGAGGATAGGAAACTAGCTTATCTTGGTGCTTTCTGAGAACAAAAGCTTACGAACTGTCAGGAGCCAAGGTCACTTTACTTCTGGGAGCTTAACTGCTTTTCTCAGCATTTCTTTCTTTTCTTCTCTTTCTGCCATACATAAGCCTCTGTTTCCTTAGTTTTCCCTCAGCCATTCTTATAAATAATATTTGACTTCTTTTCTTTTTTAAAAAAAAATTATTTATTTTTTTAATTAGTGAATCACCATGAGGGTACAGTAACAGATTTATACATTTTTGTACTTGTGTTTCCCTCATACAATGTTCAAGCACCCATCCCTCCACCAGTGTCCATTCTCCACCACCAGTGAAACCAGTATGCCTCCCACCCCCAATCCCACCTCCCCTTTATACTCCCTCCCCACCTCCTTGGCAGGGCATTCCCTTTTGTTCTCTCTCTCCTTTTGGGTGTTGTGGTCTGTAATAGGGGTATTGAGTGGCCATCGTGTGTTCAATCTATAGTCTACTTTCAGCACGCATCTCCCCTACTGAGCGGGTCCTCCAACCACAGTTTACTTGGTGTTCCCTTCTCTATCTGAACTGCCTTTTCCCCCAGCATGTGAGGCCAGTTTCCAAGCCATGGAGTCAACCTCCTGGTACTTGTTTCTACTATTCTTGGGTGTTAGTCTCCTACTCTGTTATTTTATATTCCACAGATGAGCTCAATATTTCTATGTCTGTCTCTTTTTTTCTGACTCATTTCACTTAGCATGATACTTTCCATGTTGATCCACTTATATGCAAAAATTCATGATTTCATCTTTTCTAACAGCTGCATAGTATTCCATTGTATAGATGTACCAAAGTTTCTTTAACCAGTCATCTGTTCTCGGGCACTCGGGTTTTTTCCAGGTTCTGGCTATTGTAAACAGTGCTGTGATGAGCATATAAGTGCAGATGTCATTTCGACTATACTTTTTTGCTTCTCCAGGTTATATTCCCAGAAGTGGTATTGCTGGGTCAAATGGGAGCTCAATTTCTGATTTTTTGAGGAAAACAATATGGTGGCTACTCAATATTTGACTTCTGTTGGGGCTGGACTGAGCTACCAGGGTGAGCCCATGTATACTGTACTGTACTACGGACAGAAACATAGGGACCCATGAAAATGAGCGAGATTTCTCGTGTGTCCTGACTGGTTTGGATGAAGCTGAACATTTTCCCCTTCAAGCTTCCTTCAGAAAAATAATTTCAGTATACTGAAAAGAGCAGTTTTCCTTCTCTCACAGAAGCCTGGCTGGTCTTTGACATGCAGATGGTGTTAGCCAGGCCTGACCTTTGATATTGTAGGCTCTGGCTCAGTCTAGTCTTTGGGAATGTAGATTTCAGGTGCAGGGCCCAGTTTTGTCTTTGGGATGTAAATCCAAGTGCTTTTAGCCCAAGGAAGGTTTCAGTTTTGGTTTTGCATCTTCTTTCCGGAGGCCTAGATTACTGGCCTGCAGATACAAGGAAATAATGTTGCCTCAATGTTCTTCCTGTAGCATCTTTTGATGCCTTTGGTGACGTCACTATATTGCGCCCTTTAGAGCTACCATGATCAATAAAAGGAGCTCCACGAGGCCCTCTGCCTTTGCTAAGAGCCAGAGAGAGCCTTAGTCCTCCAATCAAGACATTTCTTCCGTGTTCCTTATCTCAGCGCCTCCAACCGCACGAACGTTCACGCAACAGACTTCTTAAGACCTCACTTGCTCCAGTTTGGTGGGTGATCTTTGTGTCTATTCCCTAACTGGTTCCTGCACTCAGTGATCCATTGCTACCTTACTGAGAAGACAATGTGACACATTGAAAACATTTGAGCAAGAGCATTAGTGAGTCTATGTTAAGGGCCCACGCATTCTGTTATGTGCATATAGGAAAGGGAAGTACTAGTGGAGACAAGGAACAAAATAGTTACGACTACTAACAGGTAGAAGCTTCTCCTCTTCTAAGGAGATTGTGGTTAGACCAGGTAATGAGACACTTGATTCATGAAATTGGTAAAAATGCTTGAGGATTTGATTGAGACAGCCTGGGGGCTAGTATGGGAATTTCCTGGTCCTTCTTTTATTGGGGTTTATTTTGGAATTTCAAGAACATCCTTTCAGTGTTTGGGAACCTCATCTACTAGACTGAGTGAGCTCTTAAATTTTTTTAACCTGAGCCAGAGAGATAGTATAGCAGCTAAGGGGTTTAAGTGTTTGCCTTGCAGACTACTTACCTGGCACCCAAAAGAAAGGAAGGAAAGAAAGGAAGGAAAGAAAGGAAAGAAAGAAAGAAAGAAAGAAAGAAAGAAAGAAAGAAAGAAAGAAAGAAAGAAAGAAAGAAAGAAAGAAAGAAAGAAAGAAAGAAAGAAAGAAAGAAAGAAAGAAAGAAAGAAAGAAGCGGAGGGAGGGAGGGAGGGAGAGAAAGAGAGAGAGAAAGAAAGAAAGAAAGAAAGAAAGAAAGAAAGAAAGAAAGAAAGAAAGAAAGAAAGAAAGAAAGAAAGAAAGAAAGAAAGAAAGAAAGAAAGAAAGAAGAGAAGGAAGGAAGGAAGGAAGGAAGGAAGGAGGGAGGGAGGGAGGGAGGGAGGGAGGAGGAGGGAAGGAAGGAAGGAAGGAAGGAAGGAAGGAAGGAAGGAAGGAAGGAAGGAGAGGAGAGAGAGAAAGAGAGAAAGAAAAAAGAGGAGAGGGAGAGAGGGAGGAAGGAAAGGAGAAAGGGAGAAGAGAAGAAGAAGAGGAAAGAAGAAAGGAAGAATTTAGCCTATGACTTTTATCCTAAAGTCAGGTATTAAGCCTTTATAACCATGTACTCATAAAAAGATGGTTCATTTTTCGTGACTCTGCTGAATTCTTAAAAAAGAAAATCTCCCCCTCACATAGCTCGTTAGCTTTGTATTTAGTTAGAAAGGTCCAAGATGTTATGTTCCTTGTGGAAATAATTGTGAGCATTGCAGATAATTGGCACATTTGACAAGCAATGTTCACAAGGAAAGCATCTGCCCATAGCTGTTGGAAATCCTGAGACTTCGTCCTAAAAGTTTAGCAATAAGAAATATTGCCACAAATATATTTCAGAATCAGGTCACCTACTTATAAAACAAGCAAAATGGGGAAAGAGTTATAAGGAGCAAACATCCACCACTACAAAAACAAGTCTTTGGGGGAGATTTACTCACAGTAGGGCTAAAGTGGACTGGAGGCTGACCCTTTCTGAGACATACTTGCTCCAAAGTAAAGGAAGAGCTCCAGAGAGGCATCTGAGCTTCACTGCCCCTGCAAGACCTAATCTTAATTCTTGGAGGGAAAAAGGCCAAACTTCAATATGCATAACAGCCCTCCCTTTGTCCCCTGTGCCTTCTGTAGTAACCTTCCCTTTTCTCCTCTACATCAGCAACATTTCTTTGTCTTAAGTAACAGTATTTAAAATGATGTGTGAAGCCAGCTGCTTGGAAAAGTTACTCATTCTTTTTTTTTTTCCTGTTTGTTTCTGTTTGTTTATTTGGGGGCTGGAGTGGTAGCGTTTGCCTTGCACATGGCTGACCTGGGTTCCATTCCTCCGCCCCTCTCAGAGAGCCTGGCAAGCTATCGCCCACACGGCAGGGCCTGGCAAACTACTCCTGGCGTAGTCCCTATGCCAAAAACAGTAACAAGTCTCACAATGGAGATGCTCAAGCAAATCAATGAGTAACGGGATAACAGTGATACAGTGATAGTTTATTTGGTGGCCACACCAGGTAATGCTCAGGATTTACTCCTGGATCTGCACTCAGGGATGACTCCTGGCTGTGCTTAGGGGGCCATATGGGGTGTTGGGGACCAAACTCTTGTTGACCACTTGCAAGGCAAAGCACCCTACCTGCTGTACTTTTACTCAAGCCCCGAGTTACTTATTTTGATTGGATCTCTTTCCTGTATAAGAGTTCACTGTGTCACTGTCATACCGTTGTTCATCGGTTTGCTCAAGCAGGCACCAGTAACCTCTCCATTGTGAGAATTGTTGTTACTGTTTTTGGCATATGGAATACACCACAGGTAGCTTGCCAGGCTCTGCCATGCGGATGGGATACTCTCGATTGCTTGCCGGGCTCTCCATGAGGGACAGAGGAATCGAACCTAGGTCGGCCATGTGCAAGGCAAATGCCCTACCCGCTATATAAGAGTTACAATTTTATAATTTTTTTAAATCTTAACAATGTGCTCCATGCTTTTTTTTAGTAGCATATAAGAACCCAAAAGTTACAGGGATGATTTTCAGTGGTCCTGCAGGATACTGAGTCTCCATTGGAGAGAGACTTAATGAACTCAGTCACTACATTTACTTTTTTTTTAATTTTATTGAATCACCATGTGGAAAGTTACAAAGTTTTCAGGCTTATGTTTCAGTTATACAATATTCAAACACCCATCCCTTCACAAGTGCCCATTTTCTACCACCAAAAGCCCCAGTATACCTCCCCCGCACCCCACCCCCACCTGCGTAACTGATGAATTTCATTTCATTTTCTCTTTACCTTGATTACATTCCATATTTCAACACAAAACTCACTATTGTTGTTGGAATTTCCCCCAAAAAAAGACAGCCCTACTGCCAAGGAAGCATTTGATAATTAGTTTTCCATTGCTTCCAATGAAGAGATATGAAGTCCCACTGCTCCAAGTACATAACTCTTTTTTTTCCTTTTTCTTTTTTTTTCCTCCTCTTCCCCCTTCCCGCGCCATCCAGTTCGTACCTACTTGATATACCTCAAAATATGATGCACACCATGCCGCGTTTCTCCCCGAAAATAGGAAACAACCGGGAAAGAGGGATATTTCCTCTCCTCGGCCGGCGTGGGGCTATGGCTTAGTTCACAGTCTAGAGAAATGGCTGCTACTTTGATTACCTTCAATATTTCAACAAAAAACTCACTGTTATTGTTTGGAGACTACATTTACTTTTGGAGCTTGACCCAGTCAGGAGAAAACCTAACATGTTTGTGACGGGTTGTTTTGTTGATAAAGAGCCAACGTCATGATTTTCATCCCTTTCCCCAGTTGGCTTCATCGTGTTGAATAACTGCAGCATTAATTAACAACCTGGCCAGGAAAGTGACTCCGTGAGCCCTTGTTCTCTTTAGAGGTGGGTGAGATTTGGGGATTATGATGAAAAGGCATGTTATGACTGAAGAAAACAGCAGGAAAAGGCACACATCACTACAGCCCTCTTCCCATCTTCATTGGCAAGAGACACCTGACCACTTGTGAGGATTTTTCTACTTATCCTACTAATAGCTATAACAGGACAACAAGGAGAGAAAACCCAAGTGGGAAAGTGCAGAAGTAA